>NC_058081.1:430063876-430168876 GCF_014858855.1 Bufo gargarizans | reverse complement strand
GCTGCACGTGTTTCTTTGCAAGCCACCATAGTTAACAATGGAAGAACAATGATTTCAAGCATCACCCTCCTTTTAACAGATCAAGTCTGCCAATTTAACCCAGCCTGACATAATGATCTCCAGCCTTGTGCTCATCAACATTCTCACCTGAGTTAACAAGACGATTACTGAAATGATCTCAGCAGGTCCTTTAATGACAGCAATGAAATGCAGTGGAAAGTTTTTTTGGGGATTAAGTTAATTTTCATGGCAAAGGACTATGCAATTCATCTGATCACTCTTCATAACATTCTGGAGTATATGCAAATTGCTATTATACAAACTTAAGCAGCAATTTTTCCAATTTCCAATATTTATGTAATTCTCCAAACTTTTGGCCACGACTGTACACACACACACACACATGTATGTATATATATATATATATATATATATATATATATATATATATATATATATATATCTCCACACATACACATATATGAGGAAAAGTTGGGAGCACTGAAAAATGAATGGAATATAAAGACTGGACGAGTGCTATGTCCTAGGGCAGTGATGGCGAACCTTTTGCAGACTGAGTGCCCAAACTGTTACCCAAAACCCACTTTTTTATCGCAAAGGGCCAACACAGCAATTTAACCTGAATACTACAGTTCAGTATAGTATATCTTCCATGTACTTTATCATTTAGCTATAATAGCCCGCCTACATTCAATGCACCCTGCGCTGATGAATGGCAGGAGAAGTCTAAGGCATACTGGTACACCATAGACTATTTCCAGGGCGTGGGTGACCACAGTGCCGCCTCTGGCACCCGTGCCATAGGTTCGCCATCACTGTCCCAGGGCATAGGCTAATAGCCCAATATATAAATGGAAAAATGGACAGCACTCCAAGATTATAAAATATAATGTGGGACAAAATAGCAGCAGCGACGTTTCGGCTCATCCATAGAGCCTTCCTCAAGCAAATAAAACATGTGTCTAGTGACATATATAGGCAAATCAATCAAAGATATCTCAAGTGCATAAGTGAAGATAATAGGCAATATAGTAAAATTACACAAAAAAACATGATTAAAGACAGCTATTTCAACAATGATCATGATTCAATCATAAAAAATATCTTGATACATAGAATATATATACATAGAGATATATCCATATTAAAAATTATATTGCATTGTAGTGCTTATTTAATGTGTATCATAATAAGTGCTCAATTAGTACCAGGTGATGTGAATCCAAATCATGGTGTGACACATCGGAGTGTGGGAGTGGACTGACCACTGTACATACCATTCAGGTGTGGAAGGCGACCCCATGCATACATGATGCCGAGATCTCGGCGTGCTGTAATCCGCACTGCGCCTGCGCCATACATCGCACAAGTGCAAGCAGGAAACGATCATGCTGGCTCCTCCTTGAGCCTGCGCACTTGAGCCATGAGCCAGCGCGTGCCATTTGGTAGTGGTATTCAAGTGCCTATAAACCAGCGCATGCGTTTATACATACTGATCCACACAGCGCCATCTTGGTAAAGGTACCAGTCACTAAAATCCTTCTGAAACAGAGATATATGCACATCTTATGGTGTAAAAAGGAGCAGGAGGGAGGTGAACCTTGTCGGAGACATCAACCCTCTCCCCTATTGGACCATATCTGCATGGGTGCACAACACCTCAGTATCAAGCCCGCATACCGTTTGGTCCCTTGATCAGTTCCATCACCAAATATTAGAGGGTTCTCCTCATATTAAAGACCACTAACAACCATTGTTACAATATTGGCACACCTGCAGTACAATATAAATCATAATTTGCTATAGAGACGAAGGTCGCAATCCAACTAGAATGAATCCATACATAACGATCACCACATCCCCACTCCGACCCATCACAGCATCTATGAGTGAAAAGAGAAAAAAAAAATTAGAACAAAAAAAATACTTGTTTGTTCTACCCATTCAATATAAAAATGTGTTAAAGTCAGTGAAATGCTTAGGTACAGGTAAGTCACATCGTTTCTTATGTATAGACAACCGATGGTTACTTAAATCGAGTTTTGAGATCTGTGGAAGTCTCCCCCACATAGAGCAGTTTGCAGGGACATGTCAATACATACACTCACCTAAAGAATTATTAGGAACACCTGTTCTATTTCTCATTAATGCGATTATCTAGTCAACCAATCACATGGCAGTTGCTTCAATGCATGTAGGGTTGTGGTCCTGGTCAAGACAATCTCCTGAACTCCAAACTAAATGTCAGAATGGGAAAGAAAGGTGATTTAAGCAATTTTGAGCGTGGCATGGCTGTTGGTGCCAGATGGGCCGGTCTGAGTATTTCACAATGTGCTCAGTTACTGGGATTTTCATGCACAACCATTTCTAGGGTTTACAAAGAATGGTGTGAAAAGGGAAAAACATCCAGTATGTGGCAGTCCTGTGGGCGAAAATGCCTTGTTGATGCTGGAGGTCAGAGGAGAATGGGTCAACTGATTCAAGCTGATAGAAGAGCAACGTTGACTGAAATAACCACTCGTTACAACCGAGGTATTCAGCAAAGCATTTGTGAAGCCACAACACACACAACCTTGAGGCGGATGGGCTTCAACAGCAGAAGACCCCACCGGGTACCACTCTTATCCACTACAAATAGGAAAAAAAGGCTACAATTTGCACAAGCTCACCAAAATTGGACTGTTGAAGACTGGAAAAATGGTTTCTTGAACATGACAATGAGTTCACTGTACTAAAATGGCCCCCACAGTCACCAGATCTCAACCCAATAGAGCATCTTTGGGATGTGGTGGAACAGGAGCTTCGTGCCCTGGATGTGCATCCCTCAAATCTCCATCAACTGCAAGATGCTATCCTATCAATACGGGCCAACATTTCTAAAGAATGTTATCAGCACCTTGTTGAATCAATGCCATGTAGAATTAAGGCAGTTCTGAAGGCAAAAGGGGGTCCAACGCCGTATTAGTATGGTGTTCCTAATAATTCTTTAGGTGAGTGTATATAACATAGTTTGAATTACATGTAAGGTGGTATCGTATGGGATATACCACTCCTGTATTTGGGTGTCTAAACTCTGAGCCTCTACAAATAAAACGACAACTGACACAGCACAGGCAGTGAAAGCTGCCTCTGCCGGCTGTGTCAGTGTGGTTCATCTCATCCCACTTATAGGACCAACATCCGCTTTTGTTAATTGACCATGCAAGTTCCTCGTCCTATGATATGCAAACAATGGAGGCGATTTTGTGATCCTGCCTAGACAACCTTTCAGAATGCCCAAATGTCGTCTGATAATTTGATTGATCCCTGCACTGCTTTCAGTGTAAGCTGAAATGAATGAAATTCTATGGGACGGTTTACTGATCAATGTGTCCTTTCTATCAATGCTAGATACCTTCTCTCTCTGTGTTTGTAGTAAGTTGTGTGGGTATCCCCTCTTCCTAAATCTTTCAGTCATGGAATCTACAGTGCTCCAGACAAAAAAAAAATAAAAATACCTAGTAGCCATTGGCTCCTGAACTGAAAAATTTAGAAGCCAAAATAAACTTTTAGTCGCCAAATCGAAACCGAATCAAAATTTTGGCAATACGGCATAGGGTTGTTTCGATCCCAAAATTTTTATTTGCTTTCGTCACCATAAAAAAAGTATTGCGATACTCAATACCATGCAAAGAAAAAAACGCTGCGTGCATTTCGCATTTTATGAAATGTTCGGCCCATAATAGAACAGTCCTATCCTATTTTTTTGGGTGACAAGGTGACCAAAAAATGGCGTGGTTTTTATTTATTTCTGTTACGGCGCTCACCGCTTAGGAGATATTTTTTAATAATTTAATAGTTTGGACTTTTCGGACGCAGCGCTATGTTTATTTATTGTTTATATATTTTATATCTAAAATTGGGAAGGGGGGGGATTTAAACTTAATATTTTAGGGTACTTTCACACTAGCGTTTTTCATTTCCGGCATAGAGTTCCGTCACAGGGGCTCTATACCGGAAAAGAACTGATCAGTTTTATCCCCATGCATTCTGAATGGAGAGAAATCCGTTCAGGATGCATCAGGATGTCTTCAGTTCAGTCATTTTGACTGATGAGGCAAAAGATAAAACCGTAGCATGCTACGGTTTTCTCTCCGGCGAAAAAAACTGAAGAAGACTTGCCTGAATTTTTCCCCATAAGAATGTATTAGTGCCAGATCTGGCATTCAAAATACTGGAATGCCGGATCAGTCCTTGTGAAAAAAGATACAAGACTGATCCGTCTGTCCGCATGACAAGCGGAGAGATGGATTCGTTCTTGCAATGCATTTGTGAGATGGATCCGCATCCGGATGAGTCTCACAAATGCTTTCAGTTACATCCAGATCGGCGGATCCGGCAGGCAGTTCCGACGACGGAACTGCTTGCCGGATCAGACTGCTGCAAGTGTGAAAGTAGCCTTAGTGTTTTTTTTACTTACTATTAGCCCCCTTAGGGGCTGGAACCCTTGTCCTAATCACCCTTAGGCCCCTTTCACATGGGCGAGATTTCCGCGCGGGTGCAATGCGTGAGGTGAACGCATTGCACTACCACTGAATCCGGACCCATTCACTTCTATGGGGCTGTGCACATGAGCGGTGATTTTCACGCATCACTTGTGCGTTGCGTGAAAATTGCAGCATGCTCTATGTTGTGCGTTTTTCACGCAACGCAGGCCCCATAGAAGTTAATGGCGCTGCGTGAAAATCGCAAGCATCCGCAAGCAAGTGCGGATGCGGTGCGATTTTCACGCATGGTTGCTAGGATGAAAGTCTATTCAATGTGTTATTTTCCCTTCTAACATGGTTATTAGGGAAAATAATAGCATTCTTTGATACAGAATGCTTAGTAGAAGGGTTAATAAAATAAAATGAACTCACCTCCTCCAATTGATCGCATAGCTGCCGGTCTCCTGTTCTTTCTTCAGGACCTGTGGTGACATCACTGTGTTCATCACATGGTACATCACATGAGCCATCATCATGGTAATGGACCATGTGATGAGCTCAGTGACGTCACCACAGGTCCTGAAGAAAGAACAGGAGACCGGCAGCTATGCGATCAATTGGAAGAGGTGAGTTAATTTTTATTTTATTTTTTTAACCCTCATTGGCACTGCGCCACCAGTGTTTATTATACTGGGGTGTTGGGGGTGCACTGCGCCACCAAAGTTTATTATACTTGGGGGTTGGAGGGGGGCGCACTGCACCACCAGTGAAGATAACTGACCTGTTAATACAAATACAGGAGGCAGGTGCCGGAATCAAATAGCTGGCACCCGATCTGTATGACAGGGAGCTCCGATTCGCTGCAGTTAACCCCTCAGGTACCGCACCTGAAGGGTTAACTGCCACTGATCGCAGCTCCCTGTCATAGAGGTCGGGTGCCGGCTATTTGATTCTGGCACCTGCCTCCTGTATTTGTATTAACAGGTCAGTTATCTTCATTGGTGGTGCAGTGGCCACAGCCCCTCACCTCCTCCTCCTGTCTCTCTTCTTATTGGCAGCGGCGGTGGCAGCACAGGAGGGAGGGAAAGACTCCTCCTCCACTGCGCTGCTGAGAAGAACATAGGCGGCAGGGCAGAGAACTATTAGCTCCTGTGCCCCGCCGCTGTATTCAACTGCAGAGCTGCGAAGGCGGGTCTAGTCGCAAATAGCGACAAGACTAAAAAGTCTTGTCGCCATTTGTGAATTCTAAGTCGTATTGGCGACCATTTTGGTTGCCATCTGAAACCCTGATCTAGCGTGGTGTCAAGTATGTTATCATTAGAAACTATACGCTTTGCCCTCAGAAATAGTGAAAAAGTTAGATGTTTGATCGTGTCCCTGGGATGATTGCTATCAAAGCGTAGAATTGTATTTTTGTCCGTAGGTTTGACTTGTATGTAGTCTTCTTTTCTGATACCTCACAGTGGTATCCAGAAATTGTATCTCCAATTCTGAGTGTACCAATGCGAATTGCAAATCCACATTAACACTATTTAGTGCCGGGTGGAACTCCAGCAATTGCTTGGAATCACCAGTCCATATGAGGAAGAAGTCGTCGATATATCTCCACCACCTCAGAACATGTCTGAAGTGGTGGGACAGATAGATGACATCCTCCTCAAATACCCTCATAAAGATATTGGCATACGTTGGGGCCACATGGGACCACATCGCCACACCTCGTACCTGCTTGTAATAGCTGTCCTGAAACAGGAAATAGTTATATGTGGAAAGCGTGGAGTGGACATATCTAGCATACGTTTTATTGCTGCGAGACCCAAGTCATGATCTATGGAGGTGTATAGCGATGTAACATCAAATGAGGCTAAAATAATACATTGTGTAACAGGTATCTCAATTGCCTCTAAATTGCATTAAAAAAAATAATCTGTGGTGTCCTGTATGTATGACTCACCCCCTGTAGAGAAAGTACATAGTACCTGGTCCAAGAATATAGCCAAGTGACTAAAGATGGAATCCAACCCCCTAACTATAGGATGGCCGGGGTTGGGGGGGGCGAAATCAACAAGGGACTTGTGCACCTTAGGCAGTACATATATTACAGGTGTGACAGGATGGACCACTGTAAGGTAATCGCATAGACCCTCGTCGATAACCCCCGTCCCCACAGCAACGTTGAGACAGTCTTTGATAACCTTGGCTATAATAAACTTGGGATCAGAGCCAATACACTGATAGACATTGGTATCACCGAGTTGTCTCAAAATCTCTAGCATTATATTTGGAAGTATCCATAATGACCACCGCACCCCCCTTATCAGCTGGCTTAACCGTAAGGAGGGGGTCATGTCTCAATGAATCCAACGCTTCCACCTCTAACCTAGTGAGATTGGGATATTGAAATCTCTTGTTGTCATGAGTGGAGTTCAAGACTGCAATATCAATTTTCACAGCAGCTATAAAAGCATCAACAGCAGGTTCACACACCACAGGTGTGAACCCACTCTTGACAGACAAATCAAACATTTTTAAAGAGCGTTCACTGGATTGTGGAATATTAACCTTTGATTTCTCACTAAACCAAACCTTAAGTTTAATATTGCGAAAGAAAGCATTCAAATCAGCATCCACATCAAACCAATCTACTAAACTATTAGGACAGAAAAAAAGTCCCTTGCCCAGGACACTCACTTGTGAGGACCCTGGAAGAGAGATTGATCACCGTCATCTCCTCCTGGATGTCTGTGATGGATCAGAGTGAGGATGTGGTGATCGTTATGTATGGATTCATTCTAGTTGGATTGCGACCTTCGTGTATATAGCAAATTATGATTTATATCGTACTGCAGGTGTGCCAATATTGTAACAATAGTTCTTGTAAGTGGTCTTTAATATGAGGAGAACCCTCTAGTATTTGGTGATGGGCTGATCAAGGGACCAAACGGTATGTGAACTTGATACTGAGGTGTTATGCGACCATGCAGATATGGTCCAATAGGGGAGAGGGTTGATGTCTCCGACAAGGTGTCACCTCCCTCCTGCTTCTTTTTACACCATAAGATGTGCATATATATCTCTGTTTCAGAAGGATTTTAGTGACAGCTACCTTTACCAAGATGGCGTGTGTGGATCAGAATGTATACACGCATGTGCTGGTTTATAGGCACTTGAATACCACTTGCGCAGTATTTTGAATGCCGTATCCGGCACTAATAAATTCCTATGGGGAAAAATGCCGGATCCGACATTAAGGCAAGTCTTCAGTTTTTTTCGCCGGAGATAAAACCGTAGCATACTGCGGTTCCATCCTGATCAGTTAAAAATACTGAACTGAAGACATCCTGATGCATCCTGAACGGATTGCTCTCCATTCAGAATGTATTAGGAAAAAAACTGATCAGTTCTTTTCTGGTATAGAGTCCCTAGGATGGAACTCTATGCCGGAAAAGACGCTAGTGTGAAAGTACCCTTAGGTGTATACACAACTGTAGTAGAGCTGTAATGGAAACAAATCTGCATCAGTGCTGATCAGTGGGGGATGGTAATATTTTAGGGGAGTCAAAAGCACAGATCATTTGGCTACTAGCTGACATGCATTTGGGCTGATGTATGTTAGGGAATTATTGTTTTGCTGCTCAGAATGGGTTTGTGTGTAAACCTGTATTAGAATGCAGGACAGCCACATGTTACTGTCTTAGCTCATTCCCATGGCTCTCTGAGCACAATTCCCCAGAAGGGGGAGGGGCCTTAAAGACACTGCAGGCTGCCAGACTGATAACTCATACTCTCCACATGAACTAGCACAAAAAGACTGAGTTCTCAGTGTGATGTCATAAGGAGGGGTGGCCGGCCTTCACTCAAACTGCCTAAGCCAGCCCAGCTTTAGCAGCAGAAAACCAGGACGTGAACAGCATAGCTGGCAGCAGGTAAGGATGAAAGAGCAAGATGGGAATACCCCTTTAACCCCTTTGGGATCCACCAATTCAGTTTTTTTCAGTTTTCGTATTTTACTCCCAGCCTTGAAGTCATACCTTCTTGACTTTTCCATTCATATAGCAGCATCAGAGCTTGTGTTTTTGCAGGACAAGTTGTACCTTTTAAGGCCTCTTTCACACTTCAGTGTTTGGTCAGTGATTTCGATCAGTGATTTGTGAGCCAAAACCAGAAGTGGAGCCTCCACAGACATGAGGTAGAAGGGAAAGATCTGCTCCTGTTCTGTGTTTAGAGTTGCACCTGGTTTTGGCTCTACAAATCACTGATGGAAATCACTGACTAAACACTGAAGTGTGAAAGAGGCCTAAGGCTTCATGCACGCAACCGTTGTTTGGGTCCGCATCGGCTCGGATACGGACCAATTCACTTTAATGGGGCTGCAAAAGATGCGGACAGCACTCCGTGTGCTGTCCGCATCCGTTGCTCCGTTCCGTGACCCCACAAAAAAAATAGTACATGTCCTATTCTTGTCAGTTTTGCAGACAAGAATAGGCATTTCTACAATGGGCCGCGGGTGGCTTCAGTTTTTTGCGGATCCACGGTTTGCGGACTGCAAAAAATGGAATGGTCGTGAGCATGAGGCCTAATGGCACCATTTTATACTGCATATGATGTATTAGGAAGCTGGGGGAATAAATCCAAATGGGAAAAAAAGCAATTCTGTTATAATTTTATGGATTTCATTTCCACAGTGTTTCCTATGTGGTAAAATTGACCCGTTATCGTCATACTGCGGATCAGTATGATTGCAGATGTGAAAGTAGCCTAAATGTAGTATTGCTACTTTTTTGCTGGATCAGTCATGGAACAGCAAAAACACTTCAGTCATGATAATACAACCGGATCCATTCATAATGGATGCAGATGGTTGTATTCTCTAAAATAGCCATGACGGACCGTCTCTAAAACCATTGTAAGTCAATTGGGGACAGATCTGTTTTCTTTTGTGTCAGAGGACACTTCTAGAGCTTTTGTGTGCATCCCTTCAGTTCAGTTTTGTCCCCATTGACAGCATTTTCCTCCACTATTGAGATCCTATGATGGATCTCAATAGCGGAAAGGCAAAATGCAGTTGTGAAAATAGCCTTAGAAAGTTTTTTCTTCTGTTTTAATAATTAAAACAAATTAACTTTGAAAAAAAAAATTCTCTTTGCATCACCATTTTCTGAAAAATAAAAATAAATGTTAGGTAGGACTCATTTTTAGGGGAATCTATAGTTTTTATTGATCCATTTTTGCAGTGTGTATGACATTTTTTTTGAAAGGTAAAGTGATGGATCCCCCCCCCCCCCCCCCCCAAAAAAAAAAAAAAAAGACATTTTTTTTTGCTACAACATTCACTGCACGGAATAAATACATTTATATTTCAATAGTTCAGACATTTTTGGATGCCAATGCCTATGATTTTTTTTATTGTTTATTTTTATTAATATGGGTAAAGGGAAGTGATTTGAATTTAGAACTTAACAAAATAAATAATTTAAAGCCCTCCTAGAGTATTTGAACATACAACCGTTTGATCACTTCTCTCGCCGATTTAACATTGCTGGCTATGGGAGATTCATTATATTTAATGTTGAGCGAAGCCAGCTTCCTTCGGATGCTTCATCTGAAGTCGCTTCATTCAAAACTTTGGAATAATACTGTATGGAGATCCGTCTCCGTACAGTATTAGAACGTATGGGCTCAGATGAGCCGAAGAAAGTTATTCTCGAAGTTGTGCATTGCTTTGTTGAATAACTTTGGTAGTTTGTTTTTAAAGTGGAAAACCAATTTAAAACTTGAAACCGAACTCTGCTTCGGTTCCGAGGTAATAGTCGGAGGTGTCTGCTATGTAAAACGGCAGGCATGTAGCAGCTAAGGTGACAGACCCCAATTAGTATAAATGGATCTCGCAGAGATCTGAGCACTTTCTGGCGTAAATTCCGTGCATGCACAACTTTTTGTCTGGCCAAAAGCCAGCAATTGTGGCTGGATTCCCACCGGGTCCCATCATATTCAATAGGATCCAGTGGCTTAAGACCAAGTTCCTACATTGACCAGCAGGTAAACATAGGAGATCAGCAATCCATACATTACTATACTCCCTATTTTACAGAAATATTTTTTTTATATAAGGAAGTAGTGAACATTGTAGCCTCCTAGAGGGACTACAAAAAAAAAAAAGTCACCCGTAAAAGAAATGGAAAATTTTAACATCACCCCTTCTTTACAATAAAAAATAAATAAATACATACAGTACAGACCAAAAGTTTGGACACACCTTCTAATTCAAAGAGTTTTCTTTATTTTCATGACTATGAAAATTGTAGATTCACAAAAACTATGAATTAACACATGTGAATTATATACATAACAAAAAACATAACTGAAAATATGTCATATTCTAGGTTCTTCAAAGTAGCCACCTTTGGCTTTGATTACTGCTTTGCACACTCTTGATGAGCTTCAAGAGGTAGTCACCTGAAATGGTCTTCCAACAGTCTTGAAGGAGTTGGCCCATTTGCCTTCACTCTGCGATCAGATCACCCTAAACCATCTTGATTGGGTTCAGGTCCGGTGACTGTGGAGGCCAGGTCATCTGGTGCAGCACCTATCACTCTCCTTCATGGTCAAATAGCACTTACACAGCCTGGAGGTGTGTTTGGGGTCATTGTCCTATTGAAAAATAAATGATGGTCCAACTAAACGCAAACCGGATGGAATAGCATGCCGCTGCAAGATGCTGTGGTAGCCATGCTGGTTCAGTATGCCTTAAATTTTGAATAAATCCCCAACAGTGTCACCAGCAAAGCACCCCCACACCATCACACCTCCTTCTCCATGCTTCACGATGGGAACCAGGCATGTAGAGTCCATCCGTTCACCTTTTCTGCATCGCACAAAGACACGGTGGTTGGAACCAAAGATCTCAAATTTGGACTCATCAGACCAAAGTACAGATTTCCACTGGTCTAATGTCCATTCCTTGTGTTCTTTAGCCCAAACAAGTCTCTTCTGCTTGCTGCCTGTCCTTAGCAGTGGTTTCCTAGCAGATATTCTACCATGAAGGCCTGATTCACACAGTCTCCTCTTAACAGTTGTTCTAGAGATGTGTCTGCTGCTAGAACTCTGTGTGGCATTGACCTGGTCTCTAATCTGGCTGGTGACTCGGATGAACTTATCCTCCGCAGCAGAGCTGACTCTTGGTCTTCCTTTCCTGGGGGCGGTCCGCATGTGAGCCAGTTTCTTTGGAGCGCTTGATGGTTTTTGTGACTGCACTTGGGGACACTTTCAAAGTTTTCCCAATTTTTCGTACTGACTGACCTTAATTTCTTAAAGTAATGATGGCCACTCGTTTTTCTTTACTTAGAATTTGTATTATGGCAAGAAAAAAGCAGCTAACAGTCTATTCAGTAGGACTATCAGCTGTGTATCCACCTGACTTCTCCACAACGCAACTGATGGTCCCAACCCCATTTATAAGGCAAGAAATCCCACTTATTAAACCTGACAGGGCACACTGGGAAGTGAAAACCATTTCAGGTGACTACCTCTTGAAGCTCATCAAGAGAATGCCAAGAGTGTGCAAAGCTGTAATTAAAGCAAAAGGTGGCTACTTTGAAGAACCTAGAATATGACATATTTTCAGTTGTTTCACACTTTTTTGTTATGTATATAATTCCACATGTGTTAATTCATAGTTTTGATACATTCAGTGTGAATCTACAATTTTCATAGTCATGAAAATAAAGAAAACTCTTTGAATGAGAAGGTGTGTCCAAACTTTTGGTCTGTACTGTACATAAAAAATAAAATCATCGGCATCAACATATCCGAAAACTTCCAAACTATTAAAATATAAAAATAATTTTCCAATATGGCAAAAATGGCATAACAGATTAAAAAAAAAAAAAAGGATCAAAATGTCAGATTTGCCATTTTTCCATCGCTTCTCTTACACATTTTTTTTTTTTTATAAACAGTGATCAAAAACACACATACTCCAAAATGGTATCAATAAAAACTAAAAATCGTCCTGCAAGAAATTAGCCCCCAAACAGTTCAGTAGATAACTATAAAAAAAAGTTATGGAGGTTAAAATACAATGAGGTAAAAAAACATTTTTCAGTATTTAAACATATGTATAGGTTTCATATGTGTTATCGTTCTAATCGTATTGACCCAGAGAGAAGGGTACAGGTCAGTTTTGACGCAAAGGGAATGCCGTAGGGACAAAATCCGTAAAACTGAAGAAATTGTATTTTTTCCTCAATTCTACGCCATTTGGATCTTTTTCCCCCGCTTCCCTCTACATTGTATGTATGATTGTGGCATTAGAAAGTACAACTTGTTCCATAAAAAACAATGAACGGAAAAATAAAGTTATGGCTCCAGAAAGACAGGGAAGTAGAATGATAACAAGAGTCATATTTCGTACCTACCTAATCAGCATGAAGTTATATGACTAATGGAAAAATGCTTGTCAGAATAGCTTTATCACTAGGGGTTAGAGTTGTATACTAATATGTTTCATAATCACTGCTTGAAAGGATTGTGCAATGTGCATATAATGAAGTACCCGTCCCATGAGCTGACCCAAGAAGGAGGTTGATCATCTATCCAATCCTCCCCAATGATGGGTGTATAAAAAGAATGGTTCATTCACACAAGTTAGGTGTCCAATCTCTTAATTTTTTTAATGGTTCTGCACATTTTATGCAAGTCGTTTGCGTCTATTTTTGTAACTATTACAGGGGTATTCCGGTTTTGCGATCTTCAGCATCAATTGACAGAAAACAACACGCCATTTACTAATAGTGTTTGATAATGGGGTCATTCACAAACATTTTTGGTCTGCACAAGATCCGCATTTTTTGCGGATCAAATGCAGACCCAGTCACATAAACGGTGCCACAAAAGATGCAGACAGCACTCCGTGTACTGTCCACATCTGTATATTCGTTCTGTGGCCCCACAACAAAATAGAACGTGTTCTATTATTGTCTGTTTATAGAACCGTCCTATCCTTGTCCCTTAAAGGACAGGAGGTTTAGTTACGAAAAATGCATAACACACACAGCCGGTATCCATGTTTTGCGCAAAAATGGCTACGGCCATGTGCACGAGCCCTATCTGTAATGGCCCGTTTTTCCTGCACTCCATCACATGACATTTTGCACTGTGTAGGTTCCTTGTCCCGATGACGTGAAGTCTACATCCAAGGAGTGGCAAGGCTTGTAAGGCTCTACCATGTCGACACATCATCAATAATCTTGTCTCTGAGGGCGGTGTTCAGCTCCTGGACCCTGTTTGTAGACGTGATGTCAGCAATCATGCTTTGTCTCAGGGTGGGGTATTTTCAGGGCTTCAAGCAGCCACTTCCTGTAAGTCTTAGGCCTCTTTCACACGGGCGTCAGTTTTTTTACCCGGATAAGAGCCGGGTGCGTTGCGGGAAAATGTGCGATCTTTCCGCGCGAGTGCAAAACATTGTCATGCGTTGCACTCGCGTGAGAAAAATCGCGCATGTTTGGTACCCAAACCCGAACTTCTTCACAGAAGTTCGGGCTTGGGATTGATGTTCTGAAGATTGTATTATTTTCCCTTATAACATGGTTATAAGGGAAAATAATAGCATTCTGAATACAGAATGCATAGTAAAACAGCGCTAGAGTGGTTAAAAAAATAAAATAAAAAAAAATATTTAACTCACCTTAGTCCACTTGATCGCAAAGCCGGCATCTCCTTGTGTCTCCTCTGCGCTGAACAGGACCTGGGGTGAGCTGCTGCATTAAATACAGGTTAAGGACCTTTGATGACGTCACTCCGGTCATCACATGGTACGTCACATGATCTTTTACCATGGTGATTCACCATGGTAAAAGACCATGTGATGACCGGAGTGACGTCAACAAAGGTCCTTAACCTGTATTTAAGGCGAGTTAAATTTTTATTTTATTTAACCCCTCTAGCGCTGTTTTACTATGCATTCTGTATTCAGAATGCTATTATTTTCCCTTATAACCATGTTATAAGGGAAAATAATAATGATCGGGTCTCCATCCCGATCGTCTCATAGCAACCGTGCGTGAAAAATCGCACCGCATCCGTACTTCCTTGCGGATGCTATGCAATTTTCACGCTTCCCATTCACTTCTATGGGGCCTGCGTCGCGTGAAAATCGGACAATATAGAGCATGCTGCGATTTTCACTCAACACACAAGTGATGCGTGAAAATCACTGCTCATGTGCACAGCCCCATAGAAATGAATGGGTCAGGATTCAGTGCTGGTGCTTTACGTTCACCGCACGCATCGCACCCGCACTGAAAACTCGCCCGTGTGAAAGGGGCCTTACATGGGGTTGTAAACACAGGGCATGGGTCACAGATCGCAATTACACTTAAGGAGTCAAAATGCACTCAGAACATCATCATCTCACTTGTATAACACAGTAAGGTTTGAATACTGGTGTTACCTTTGTATTTTAAAAAGCAAATGAGAGGGCCCCCCAGAGCGTTTAGCTTGGGGGACACATGGGGGCAATGGTGCTTTACACTTATGTGACTTTAAATTATTATTATGGCTGCTTTTCTCTATTTCTCTCCCCCCCCCTCTTTTCTTGTGTTTCTTGTCTTTCCCCGCTCTTTCTTGCAGGTTACCTCAGGATACTTGTTTTGAGTTGCCTGTTTATCTTAGTGACAGCTGGGGTCTCAGCTGGTTGGCCTGCTGCTGTTGCTGTGGGGGAGTCAGGGACCCTGGTTGGTGGCGAGTACGGTGGCAGGAAGTGTTAGGGCTTTATATTTCAGGTGCGGCGGCGCTTCGCACCTGCCTGAAGATGGAAACACTGCTTCGTCGCTTGATCGAGAGAGCTGAGGGCGCTGGAGGAGGAGATTGGTTGAGAGCCTGCCTGGAGATGCCGCAGCCTGATGTCCTGACTGCTGCTGCGCTTACCTCACCGCCTCGTCCGGCTTTGACTGAGCCTTCGGTCCTCCCGTCACCGCTTCCCACATCGATGTCTCCTGCTGGTGTGATGTCGCCCCTCCTCTTACCGTCGCCCGTGTCGCTGTCCGGTTTTCCGGGTTCCGTGGAGAGACGACGTCGCGCTGCATCCTGTTCCGGCCCGATCCTGCCTGCGATGTCCGTGCCGGGTATGAGTGGGGAGGGGGGGCATTGGTGCGCCCAGGCAAGAGGTCCCGTAAAGCCAGGTCTGCCCATACCCCTACCCCTGCTGCTGTGAGTCGGAGGAGCGGTTCTCGCGAGATGTCTGCCCAGTCTCGTCGTCGGAGTCTCCGGTCCTCCAGCACCATGGAGAGTGCTGCGCAGAGGGGCCGGAACGGAAGAAACGCTGGCAGTTGTGCGGGATACAGCATTTTGACCCGGAATCAGGAAGCTGTTGCTGTTAACCCGGTGCTTGGATTCGGGATCCGGCAGCCGGCTTCAAGAAGCGTTGGTGTTGCCTGTTGAGGGGTTCCCACAATATGTGGTCGAGCCTTCTCCGGGCCCCCATGAATCTGCAGGACGAGCGGTCCCTTCAACCTCTGGTTGTCTCCAGGAGGTGCATCAGGCTGGTAAGATAGATACCCCTGTCCCTGATGCTTTGCATAGTTTTATTAAGTTAGTCATGGATTGGGCTGGCAGTGCTGCTGCGGGTGTAGCTGTTAATGCAGTGGGCAATGTAGCGGGTAACGCTGCTGCGGATTTGTGCGTTAATACAGGCAGTCAAGGGGTTAACGCAGTGAGTAGTTTAGCTAGTAATACTGCTGCGGATGTGTGTGTTGCTGCCGGTGGTCAGAGGGTTAATGCGGTGAGCAGGTTGTCGGGTAATGCTGCTGCTGGTTCCAACTCTCTTAATGCTGATGCTTATGTGCCGCTGTTGGATAAAGGCGCTGGTGTAAGAGAAACGTGTGTTAAGGAGGCGCTGGCGTGTGAGGTGTCGCCCCTTGGGTTTCATTTAAGCATCAGCATTAAGGAGAGAATTTGGCGTGCTGAATATGTTGATATTATGTAATTCCTGCCTTCTGTCAAGGAGCATGTGACTAGGTCAGAGAAGAAGGAGGAAAAGGGCGAGGAGGAGAGGAGACGTTTTATGCCTAGATCGCTTAATAATTGGATTCAGGCGTTTTGTATTTTTTCAGCTGTCTTGGGTGAGAAGCACCCGGAATTCTGTTCAGGGTTATTTCAGCACATGGATATCATTATTGAGGCGTATCGCAATTTTGGGGGCTTAGCCTGGTTTTATTATGACGAGACTTTTCGCCAGAAATTGGCAGTTCAACCTGCGCTTAGGTGGGGTGTGAAGGATATCGGTTTATGGGTTAATTTGATGTTACCTCGGAAGCCAGCCCCAGTCAGGACTGCGACTACGGCTCAGCTTGCTATTAGGAAAGGTCTTTGTTTTGCGTTCAATAAGAGCTCCTGTAAATGGTTGAATAATTGTCGTTACAGGCACGAGTGCTCCTTTTGTGGGGGCGCACATCCCATGGTGCGTTGCTTCAAAAGAAACTCTCAATCAAGCCAACAGCAGCCTGGTACCAAGGAACAGTTACTTAAGAGCATGGAGTCCAGTGAGATTGTCCGCAATGCACCCTTGGTTAGATTTTTACCCAGAGCGGCAGAAAGCAAAGTTAATTTTTGATGGATTCCAATGAGGGGTTTGAAATTCCTGAGTTCCTTGGCACTGGCTGTTGCTGGGTGGATAATTTAAAATCTGTTGCTGTTCATAGGGATGTGGTAAAAGTGAAGTTGCAGAAGGAGTTGGGACGGATTGCGGACCCGTTTAGGGACCCTCCTTTTGCAAATTTTAGAGATTGTCCCCGTTAGGTATTGTGCCCAAGAAGGAACCGGGGGAATTTAGATTGATCCATCACCTTTCCTTTCCTGAGCGGAGTTCATTGAATGACATGGTGGATAAGTCAGCTGCGTCGGTTACTTATTCCTCCTTTGATGATGCTTTAGCGTTGCTTAGATGCTATGGGGAAGGGTCTTTGTTAGCTAAAGCTGATATTAAATCTGCCTTCCGTCTCCTCCCTGTGAAGCCATCTGGCTTTAGTTCATTGGGGTTTAAGTTTGACGGTTTTTATTATTTTGACAAGTGTGTCTCCCTATGGGTTTTGCGTTATCTTGTTTATATTTTGAGACGTTTTCTTGTTTTATTCATTGGGTGTGGAGTTCTCAGTTTGGTTTGGGTGGGATTTAGCATTATCTAGATGATTTTTTGTTTGTTGGTCCCTCTGGTTCTAGTGTTTGTTCAGAATTGTTGCTTCGATTTTTTGACATGTGTAGTAGTTTTCGTATCCCGGTAGCGGAGGAGAAGACTGTTTTACCGTGTTGTTGTCTTGATTTTTTGGGTATCACAATTGATTCGTTAAGGATGGAATTTCGGTTGTCTGAACTGAAGCTGGATAAGTTGAGGTTTTTATTTTTGTCATTACTGAGAAAGAAGAAGTGTACTTTGAGAGAGATGCAGTCGGTTTTGGGTTCGCTTAATTTTGCGAGCAGGGTTATCCCCATTGGCAGGGTTTTCTCCAAGCGCTTGTATTTTGCTACTAGGGGATTGAAGTCGCCCGGCTCCCATATCCGGTTAGTTAAAGAGTTGAAGGATGATCTGTCAATTTGGTTTGAATTTCTGCAGGATTTTAATGGTTCCAGTGTATGGCAGTACGATTTTGTGGATTCTGAGGCGCTGGGTTTGTTTACAGATGCAGCGGGGAGTTGTGGTTATGGCGTTTTTGGGACTGTAAGTGGTCGGCAGAGGAGTGACCAAATGAATGGGTTAGGTGTGGGGGTCACCAGGAATATTGTGTTTTTGGAGTTGTTCCTGGTTGTCGTGGCATTGGTCATTTGGGGTTCTGAGTTTCGGGATAGGAGAATTCTATTTCATACTGACAATAGAGGAGTGCTCTTTGCTGTTAACACGCTGTCCTCCAAGTCTAAGTTGGTGGTTAAACTGTTAAGGCATTTGGTTTTGTTTTGCATGAAATTCAATATATGGATTAAAGCTAAGTATGTGGAGGGTTTGGTTAATTCTGTGGCTGATTCTTTGTCTCGCTTGCAGTTTACGCGGTTCCGGGAGCTCGTTCCAGAGGCGGGTCAGCAAGGGATCCCCTGTCCTCGGCATCTGTGGGACCTGATTTGGGAATAATTGCGGAGAACATGGTGCGATCTTTGGCTCCGAGAACCTGGGCCCAGGTTCTCGGAGCCAAAGATCGCACCATGTTCTCGGCTGCATGGCGTGATTGGGTATCTTTTGGTTGCGTTCCTGGTAAAAGTTTGTTATTTGTGGCTGGGTTGTTTGAACGACGTCTGTCTTTTTCTGCGGTTTCTAGGACGGTTGCCGGGGTTTCCTTCTTTCAGAGATTGTTTGGGGATCCACCTCTTTCGGCGTGTTTCCAGATTAGGCAGATGTTGAAGGGGTATAGGAAGGGTATAGGAGATTTGTTAAGGGTTTTATTTGATGTTTGTTTGGATGAGTTTGAGGTGCTTCTATTTAAAACAGCGTTTTGTTTTGCTTTTTTTGCAGCTTTGCTGGTTGGGGAGTTGGTGTCAGCGAGTAGGTCAGTGTGTTCTGGGTTGGCATATGCAGATGTGGATGTGAGGGATTCATCGGTGGAAGGTTTGCTGAGGTATTCTAAGACGGATCAGGTTGGGAGGGGTAGGATTATTAAGTTGAATCATTGGCCAGGTTCAGTACTGTGTCCAGTTTCGGTGGCTAGGTCTTGGGTAGCGGTATGCCCTTCGAAAGTGGGCCCGTTTTTGTTGCATAGTAAGTTGGTTTTTTCTGACATAATTCTGAGATTGTGTTGGGTGCGTGCGGAGTGTGCCTTGTTTGAGAGGATTCGGAAGCGGGTGAATAGGGCCATGGGGAAATTTCTTCCGCTGTTGGGCGGTTGTAGTCATAGGCATGTGGATTTAGAAGGTTTTGAGGCCGGATTGTACAGGGGAGATGATGTGCATTTGTTGGAGGTGGGCCTTGACATTTTTAATGTCGGTTTGCAGAATGCGGTGGAGAAATGGCTGCAGTGCTTGTGGGGGGGCCTCGCCTTGTTGAGGCTTGGCTTGTGGGGCTGTGTCACTCAGCTATTGCTGAGGGGACTTTGGTGTTTTGTTACAATTTTGATTGATTCATTTAATAATCTGTTTTAATTGTGGTCCAGTTTATTACTGGAATATGTATTTAAGGTTACCCTTAATAAAGCATTGCGGCCATTTTTATTCCACAAAGGTTGCCTGTATTTATTAACCTCCTCAGGACCGCCGTACGCAGGATTGCGTCCTGCCGGCGGTCCTGCTCTTCTGGGTGGACGCATATACGCGTCCTCCCGCAAGAGCCGAGATTTCCTGTGAATGCGCGCACACAGGCGCGCGCGCTCACAGGAACGGAAGGTAAGCGAGTGGATCTCCAGCCTGCCAGCGGCGATCGCTCGCTGGCAGGCTGGAGATCCGAATTTTTTAACCCCTAACAGGTATATTAGACGCTGTTTTCATAACAGCGTCTAATATACCTCCTACCTGGTCCTCTGGTGGTCCCTTTTGTTAGGATCGACCACCAGAGGACTCAGGTAGCTCAGTACAGTCGCACCAAACACCACACTACACTACACTACACCCCCCCCCGTCACTTATTAACCCCTTATAAACCCCTGATCACCCATGATCACCCCATATAAACTCCCTGATCACCGCCCTGTCATTGATCACCCCCCTGTCATTGATCACCCCCCTGTCATTGATCACCCCCCTGTCATTGATCACCCCCCTGTCATTGATCACCCCCCTGTCATTGATCACCCCCGTCAGGCTCCGTTCAGACGTCCGTATGATTTTTACGGATCCACGGATACATGGATCGGATCCGCAAAAAGCATACGGACGTCTGAATGGAGCCTTACAGGGGGGTGATCAATGACAGGCGGGTGATCACCCATATACACTCCCTGATCACCCCCTGTCATTGATCACCCCCCTGTCATTGATCACCCCCCTGTCATTGATCACCCCCCTGTAAGGCTCCATTCAGACGTCCGCATGATTTTTACGGATCCATGGATACATGGATCGGATCCGCAAAACACATGCGGACGTCTGAATGGAGCCTTACAGGGGGTGATCAATGACAGGCGGGTGATCACCCATATAAACTCCCTGATCACCCCCCTGTCATTGATAACCCCCCTGTAAGGCTCCATTCAGACGTCCGCATGTGTTTTGTGGATCCGATCCATGTATCCATGGATCCGTAAAAATCATGCGGATGTCTGAATGGAGCCTTACAGGGGGGTGATCAATGACAGGGGGGTGATCCGGGAGTCTATATGGGTGATCACCCCCCTGTCATTGATCACCCCCCTGTCATTGATCACCCCCCTGTAAGGCTCCAGACATTTTTTTGGCACAAGTTAGCGGAAATTTTTTGTTTGTTTTTGTTTTTTCTTACAAAGTCTCATATTCTACTAACTTGTGTCAAAAAATAAAATCTCACATGGACGCACCATACCCCTCACGGAATCCAAATGCGTAAACATTTTTAGACATTTATATTCCAGACTTCTTCTCACACTTTAGGACCCCTAAAAAGCCAGGGCAGTATAAATACCCCACATGTGACCCCATTTCGGAAAGAAGACACCCCAAGGTATTCCGTGAGGGGCATATTGAGTCCATGAAAGATTGAAATTTTTGTCCTAAGTTAGCGGAAAGTGAGACTTTGTGAGAAAAAAAAATCAATATCCGCTAACTTATGCAAAAAAAAAAAAATTCTAGGAACTCGCCATGCCCCTCATTGAATACCTTGGGGTGTCTTCTTTCCAAAGTGGGGTCACATGTGGGGTATTTATACTGCCCTGGCTTTTTAGGGGCCCGAAAGTGTGAGAAGAAGTCTGGGATCCAAATGTCTAAAAATGCCCTCCTAAAAGGAATTTGGGCCCCTTTGCGCATCTAGGCTGCAAAAAAGTGTCACACATCTGGTATCGCCGTACTCAGGAGAAGTTGGGGAATGTGTTTCGGGGTGTCATTTTACATATACCCATGCTGGGTGAGAAAATATCTTGGTCAAATGCCAACTTTGTATAAAAAAATGGGAAAAGTTGTCTTTTGCCAAGATATTTCTCTCACCCAGCATGGGTATATGTAAAATGACCCCCCAAAACACATTGCCCAACTTCTCCTGAGTACGGCGATACCACATGTGACACTTTTTTGCAGCCAAGGTGGGCAAAGGGGCACATATTCCAAAGTGCACCTTTCGGATTTCGCAGGCCATTTTTTACACATTTTGATTGCAAGGTACTTCTTACACATTTGGGCCCCTAAATTGCCAGGGCAGTATAACTACGCCACAAGTGACCCCATTTTGGAAAGAAGACACCCAAAGGTATTCCGTGAGGGGCACGGCGAGTTCCTAGAATTTTTTATTTTTTGTCACAGGTTAGCGGAAAATGATGATTTTTCTTTTTTTTTCTTTTTTCCTTACAAAGTCTCATATTCCACTAACTTGCGACAAAAAAAAAAAAAATTCTAGGAACTCGCCATGCCCCTCTCGGAATACCTTGGGGTGTCTTCTTTCCAAAATGGGGTCACTTGTGGCGTAGTTATACTGCCCTGGCAATTTAGGGGCCCAAATGTGTGAGAAGAACTTTGCAATCAAAATGTGTAAAAAATGGCCTGCAAAATCCGAAAGGTGCACTTTGGAATATGTGCCCCTTTGCCCACCTTGGCAGCAAAAAAGTGTGACACATCTGGTATCGCCGTACTCAGGAGAAGTTGGGGAATGTGTTTTGGGGTGTCATTTTACATATACCCATGCTGGATGAGAGAAATATCTTGGCAAAAGACAACTTTTCCTATTTTTTTATACAAAGTTGGCATTTGACCAAGATATTTTTCTCACCCAGCATGGGTATATGTAAAATGACACCCCAAAACACATTCCCCAACTTCTCCTGAGTACGGCGATACCAGATGTGTCACACTTTTTTGCTGCCAAGGTGGGCAAAGGGGCACATATTCCAAAGTGCACCTTTTGGCTTTCACCGGTCATTTTTTACACATTTTGATTGCAAAGTTCTTCTCACACATTTGGGCCCCTAAATTGCCAGGGCAGTATAACTACGCCACAAGTGACCCCATTTTGGAAAGAAGACACCCCAAGGTATTCTGTGAGGGGCATGGTGAGTTCCTAGAATTTTTTATTTTTTGTCGCAAGTTAGTGGAATATGAGACTTTGTAAGAAAAAATAAAAAAAATAAAATCATCATCATTTTCCGCTAACTTGTGACAAAAAATAAAAAGTTCTATGAACTCACTATGCCCATCAGCGAATACCTTAGGGTGTCTACTTTCCGAAATGGGGTCATTTGTGGGGTTTTTCTACTGTTTGGGCATTGTAGAACCTCAGGAAACATGACAGGTGCTCAGAAAGTCAGAGCTGTTTCAAAAAGCGGAAATTCACATTTTTGTACCATAGTTTGTAAATGCTATAACTTTTACCCAAACCATTTTTTTTTTTGCCCAAACATTTTTTTTTTTATCAAAGACATGTAGAACAACAAATTTGGCGAAAAATTTATATATGGATGTTGTTTTTTTTGCAAAATTTTACAGCTGAAAGTGAAAAATGTCATTTTTTTGCAAAAAAATCGTTACATTTTTATTAATAACAAAAAAAGTAAAAATGTCAGCAGCAATAAAATACCACCAAATGAAAGCTCCATTAGTGAGAAGAAAAGGAGGTAAAATTCATTTGGGTGGTAAGTTGCATGGCCGAGCGATAAACGGTGAAAGGAGTGTAGTGCCGAAGTGTAAAAAGTGGCCTGGTCATGAAGGGGGTTTCACCTAGCGGGGCTGAAGTGGTTAACTTATTGTTAAGGGGAATAAATGTTATGCATTGAATGGCGCCATTTGCATCCATGTTAGCAGGATCAAGCCTTATACACTAGGTAAACTACCTGGTAGGTGTTGGTGGAGAAGATGACTAGAAGGTTGGAGGAGTATTTAAACTAGGGACTGGGGAAGGAGGGTAATTACGTTATAGGATGGGAAGGTAGTGCAGATAGAGACCGGGGGCAAGGTAATGGGACTGGGAGAGGAATGGAAGGAGGGACTAGAACAGTTCAGAAGACAAGGTGTAGGGTAAAAAAATATACATAAACCTCTTAATTGTATGTACACTAATGCCAGAAGCCTGACTAATAAAACTAGTGGAAATGGAATTAGTGATTTGTCAGGAGGACTATGACATAGTGGGAATAACTGAGACATGGCTGGATGATAGCTATGACTGGGCGGTTAATCTACAGGGTTACAGTCTGTTTAGAAAGGATTGCCAAAACCGGAGAGGGGGAGGGGTCTTCCTTTATGTAAAGTCCTGTCTAAAGCCCACAGTCCGTGAAGATATAAATTAGGGACATGAACATGTGGAGTCACTGTGAGTAAAAATACATGAGGCAAAAACAATAATAAATTAGTAATAGGAGTTTATTATAAACCACCTAATATACCACAGTCCACAGAAAATCTACTACTAAATGAGATAGACGAGGCAACAAATCATAATGGAGGTGGTTATTTTGGGGGACTTTAACTACCCAGATATAGACTAGGAAACTGAAACTTGTATAATCTTATAAAGGAAACAGGTTCTTGGCAATAACCAAGGACAATTACCTTTCCCAACTGGTTCCGGACCCAACTAGAGGGACAGCCATACTGGACTTCGTATTAACCAATAGACCTGACAGAAAAAAGATGTGTAGGTTGGGGGACACCTGGGAAAACGTGATCATAAAGTAATAACCTTCCAATTGTCATTCAAAACAGTGTTTCTTCAGGGAGGAACAAAAATACCAAACTTCAAAACTAAGAGAGGCCATAGGCCTAACTAACTGGGACAAAGTCCGCAAAAATAAAAATACAGCCACAAATTTTTTAAAAGCATCCTAAGATCCAATTGTGAGAGGTACATACCTTATGGGAATAAAAGGTTAAAGAACAAGGAAAAAAAAAAAAAGTGGATAAATAGAACTGTAAAGAAAGTAATAAATGACAAAAAGAAAGCATTTAAAATCACAAAAACAGGAGGGTAGTGAGGAAGCACTGAAAAACTAAGAAAAAAATAGAATATGTAAAAAAAATAATAATAATCATCTCTCGGTCTCTAGTTTGGCTGCTTTTAATTGCCAAAGAGAGCAAAAACTAACCCTAAATTGTTTTTACCATTTATATAATTGAAAAAGTATACAAGTAATGAGGAGGGAGTTGCAGAGGGCGATGAGGAAAAAGCAAAGCTATTAAATATTTTTCTCTCCATTGTATTGACTGAGGAAAATAAACTGTCAGATGAAATGCAGAATGTAAAACCAAATTCCCCAGATGGCATACAGCCCCTTTCCTAAGAGAATTAAGTAATGTCATAGCCAGAGCCTTATTTCTGATATTTAAGGACTCTATACTGACAGGGAGTGTTCCACAGGATTGGTGCATAGCAAATTTAGTGCCAATATAAAAAAAAATAAAAAAAAAAATCCAAAAACAGAGCCCGGAAACTATAGGCCGGTAAGTTTAACATCTGTTGTAGGTTAGGCTACTTTCACACTAGCGTTCGTCGGTCCGCTCGTGAGCTCCGTTTGAAGGGGCTCACGAGCGGACCCGAACGCAGCCGTCCAGCCCTGATGCAGTCTGAATGGAGCGGATCCGCTCAGACTGCATCAGTCTGGCGGCGTTCAGCCTCCGCTCCGCTCGCCTCCGCACGGACAGGCGGACAGCTGAACGCTGCTTGCAGCGTTCGGGTGTCCGCCTGGCCGTGCGGAGGCGTGCGGATCCGTCCAGACTTACAATGTAAGTCAATGGGGACGGATCCGTTTGAAGATGCCACAATATGGCTCAATCTTCAGGCGGATCCGTCCCCCATTGACTTTACATTGAAAGTCTGGACGGATCCGTACGAGGCTATTTTCACACTTAGCTGTTATATGCTAAAATAATGCAGACGGATCCGTTCTGAACGGAGCCTCCGTCTGCATTATTATGATCGGATTCGTTCAGAACGGATCCGATCGAACGCTAGTGTGAAAGTAGCCTAAACTGTTTGAAGGTTTTCTAAGAGATGAAAATAAGAAAATAACGCCATATCAGCATGGCTTTATGAGGCATCGGTCATGTCAAACTAATTTAGTCAGTTTCTATGAGGAGGTAAGTTCTAGACTTGACAGCGGCGAATCAATGGATGTCGTATATCTGGACTTCTCCAAAGCATTTGACACTGTACCGAATAAAAAGGTTCGTATATAAAATGAGAATGCTTAAAACTGGGAGAAAATGTCTGTATGTGGGTAAGTAACTGGCAGCCCGGGAAGACTGCCACCAGCTTCTCATTTGATATAAACCTGGTCCGATAATGGGATTATATAGGGTGAGAAACCAACTCGTAGTAGCGTATAACTAGGCCGAAACACGGACGTGGGGATTCGTGATAGAGATACCAGAACAGCACAAGATTAAGTTATATATTTAATTGCCTTAAGGGCTCACTGGACATAACACAATATACACAGAAAATATATACATTGGTCTGAGTGGTAAATACAGATGGCGTAATACAACAGGGGTAAGCAGAACAAAAGTCAGTTTACCAGATGGATGAGTCCTTTGGGTGGTGATAAATAATGGGTTTCTGTAAGGCTTGGCTGTTGTCATATGGGAGGCATTCATGTCAGCAGTTTCCAGGTCCCTTCCAAACAAGTATGCAGCGTGAACCCCCCCCCTTCAGAAAAAAAGACACGCCCGCTTGCTGGCACAAGCCTTTTGACCTGTAGCCAGCCCCTCTCCTCACGGTCTCTGGGAGGAGTCCACACCCCCTCTTCTGGGGCTGGCAGCAAATGAGTCACAAAACAGATTAGGGCTCATGGCTCCAGATCAGAATGTCGCAGGGAGGTGGTTCTAGGACCAATGGATTCACCTGGGTTCTTGCTACCAGTCGAGTCCAAGCATTGTACCGTTATTTGGTTTCATGAGGGACATACGCATATCCCCCCCTCCCTGGCATCTCACCACCAAACTATGACCATGGGCCTGTTCATCATGGCCACAGGGACACAAATATGTATCTGGTTTAGGTCTGCGATGGACGGGAATTTAATAATTCCTTATAAATCGCCAGTTCCATGATGTCTGATAATGTTCATTGAACTGGGGAATGGCCTAGACCCCCTGCAGGGAAGCTTTCCTGCAGGATCATGGAGGTGAGAAATTCTAAACAAAGGTGGCCTGCTAGGAGTTCTCTGCCATTTGACTGGGCTTTGAAGCAGCCCCCCCCCCCCCCGTGGAGTGCACTACCACTGCTATCTGACAGCAGATGGTTGGTGTGGGAACATGGCTGACATTAAATAATAATAATCCATATTCCTCACATATATTTTTTTACCTCACCATATTCTGACCCCCATAACGTTTTATAGTTCTATCTACTGAGCTGTGTGGGGGCTCATTTTTTCGCAGGACAATCTGTAGTTTTTATTGATACCATTTTGGAGTGTGTACAATTTTTTGATCATATTTTATAACTACCGTCCACCATCGGAACTGCCTGCCGGATCTGGATATCTGTGTGCAAATGGATAGCATTTGTAGATGGATCCAGATCAATCTAATAAATGCATTGAAACACCGGATCTGTCTCTCCGGTGTCATCCGGAAAAACGGATCCGGTATTTTAGTTTTGCATTTTTAAAGGTCTGAACTCAATACCAAAAAACTAACGCAAGTTTGAAAGTACCCTAACACTGCCCCATAGAAGATTGCAAATGCTTTCCAAGCATACCTGTATGCACTTTGTGCCTTTATTCCATGTCCAGGAAAAGCTTATTTTATTCTACTGAAAAACCACTCCCAAGTGCCTAGCTGAGAGTGAAAGTAAAAACAGCTTTCGGCATGAGAGCGTCGGACCTGTGATGCTAGGCCCCGCCCCCCCTGCACGCTGGCCGCCCGGACCGCTCGGATCGCATGCTTGCTGTTTGTTGACCCTGCCATGTGAGACGCCGAGACATCGCGATGCTGACCCTGCTTGGTGAGATGCCGATACACTGAAGTCCGGGGATTCTCCTGTCTTGTCTTGTCCTGTCCTGTCGCTGCCTCTGCCCTGCTTTTTAGCTTGTCGGCTCCCGGATCCGCCTGACATTGTGAACATTGATGTTACTTGTATGCCACTGGGGTGGTGAGTTGTTGGCTTGCTGGGACCGACGGGGGCAGACGGGAGTGTGGCGAGTTGTTGGCTTGCTGGGACTGACGGGAGTGGAGGTAAGGCGTCCAGATGCCATGAGGGATCGGTGCAGACGGCGGCGAGCAGGAGGTACTGGTACATTTTGGAAGAAAGAGGTTTCAGTGTTCCTTTTTTTTTGGGACTGGTTGAGAGGTTACTCTCACTGTTGCTTGACAATTACGCTATGCTGGCTGATATAACTGTCCCCCCTTTCCCTGGTTTGATAAATATTGCTGGAGATGCCTAAACGGGGGTGAAGAAAGTCACGGATGGGGCAGAAATTTAGGCTGTGGAATGTGTTGGACGAAGGTGCCATGGTGTTTCTAATACTGGTGGAATAAAGTAATGAGGAGAAAGAGGGGAGAGGGAAGGGAAGGAAAGTAAGAGAAGAGAAGAAGAAAGGAAGAAAGCGAAGTGGAAGAAAAGAAAAAGAAAAGGAGAGATAAGGGGGGGGGGGGGGAAGAGGGTTCTGGGAGGAAAATCTAGTTGGTGGTCTATCATTATATATGGTAGCTGTTATAGCCATTCACTCCCCCAGTTTGACTGTGTCTAGCTTCATAAAGAACCCCCCTTTATGAACTTTTAACTCTTCTAATATTTAACCCTTCTGATACATCCATCCCTAAACCCCTCCCGGACTAAACTCGGATTAACGGACTATCACCTTTACCTACAGCGCTATTTAATTCTATCTCACGTTGAAGATTTAACATACAAGTGGATACTAAGTCTTTGTTGTTTTTTTGTGTTTCTTTTGCTTTTCCTTAACACCTGAGGCGATTTTGAGTGTCCTCTCGGAAAACAAGGACAACACCTATAACTTTGGACGGTTTTGTCTTACCTTCATCTCCCCCTTGCCGTTGTGTTATTTTTTTCTTCTTCCCCTTTTCCCTGCTTTTCCCTCTCCGTTTTTCCCTCTCTGTGTTATTAACAAATTGTCAACACTTTGTTAATTTTCTTTTTTGTTCCCTGCGATTTGTGGTGGGTGGGCAGAAGGGAGGTAAGAAGGCGAGGGAGATCCCAAAAATGCCACCCAAGAAAGGCCCTATGGGGGGTAGCAATAGGAGATCAGCTACGGGGTTAGAAAGCGGGCCTAAACAGCAGGGTTTAAACAAATTTTTAGCTCCAAACTCGCCAGGTTTTGGGTGCCCACAGAGGGAGAGAACGACAGAACCAGGGTCCCATGGCCTGGTGCAGGACAGTGGGACTGTGGGGGGAGGGGGGAACTGTAGTAACATTTACAGAAACTGAAGCAAGGATGATGAAAGACATATTTTGCACTGTCTCGAGGATGGAGAACGTAATGGGGAATATAGTGACCCAGATCGGGGCAGTGCAAACGGATGTTAGTGTAATACGGGAGGAGATGGAGAAAATAAGGCAGCGCTTACATGAGATGAAGGAAAAGGTCCCCGTTTTGGAACATTTGGTACAGAAATTAGAGAAAGAGGTGGTTTTGTTAAAGGAAATGAATACTAGGATGGAACAAAAATTTATAAGTCAAGAAGATAGATCAAGGAGATCTAATATAAGATGTGTAGGGATCCCAGAGCGCGCAGAGGGCGATAACTGTACCGAATATATGGAGAGATGGATAAGGGATAATTGTACGGAAGGTGTTCTTTCCCCATTGTTTTCCATCGAAAGAGCACATAGGGTCCCTACAAGAAAGAGGGTTCCAGGAGAATTTCCTAGACAGATACTGGTTAAATGTTTATTGGGTAGGGACCGCGATATAATATCTGATGCAAGGACTTCTGAAAAATACCAGATACAGGGTGTAAAGATAAGGCTATTCCCAGATTATTCTGCCCATACTAATGCCCATAGGAAAGAGTATATTGCCGTTAAAAAAAGATTAAGGGAAGCAGGTTTAAAGTATAGTTTACTTTTCCCGGCAAAATTAAGGGTGGAATATAAAGGCAGGACAGTTTTTTTTTCAGACCCCGGAGGAGGTTAGCGATTGGGCAGATGGGGAGGGCCTATGAGGCTGGGGGTTGCGGAGGGGAAAGGAGCTAGTATGCTAAGATATGGAGTCGCCCCGAATGCTGGTTAGCAGGGAGGGGGGCTATCTAGGGTGGGAGGGTGTTTGTGGGATGAGGGAGAGGGAGACGTGTTTTTTTTTTTTTTTTTTTTGCTTTTCCCCCCGCTGCTAGATGGTTAGGATTGTCTCGTTGAATACGAGAGGTCTACGTGAAAGAGTAAAGAGATATGCTATCCTTGAGTGGATGAAGAGGTTCCTGCCAGCCATCATCTGCTTACAGGACACACATTTGGATAAGAAATCTTTAAGATGGTTGGAGAAGAGATGGATAGGGGAAAGTTACCATTCCGTATATACCATTTATTCAAGAGGGGTCTCAATTTTGATTCATAATAAAATTTAATTTGAGTGTCTGGCATATGAGGCCGATGATCATGGCAGGTACCTCTTTCTATATTGCAATATAGAAGGGGTTAAAATGGTAATTGCAAATATTTATATTCCTCCACCATATAAGCCAGATGTTTTGTATTGACTGTATGGATTCATGTTGAATAGACAGGAATCCATAATGATTGCGATAGGAGATTATAACGCAGTAATGGATCCACTCAGGGATAGAACGTCTAGCAGAGGGGGAAGAACACAAAAAGTAGATTTTTATAAACTAGCCCATGAATTTAACTGGATTGACGTTTGGCGCCTCCAGAACCCGGATGAAATCATGTATTCCTGTTATTCCAAAACACATCAAACTTGGTCTAGAATAGATATGGCCCTGGGAAATAAAAATTTGATGTCTTACAATAGGATTAAAATAAAGTACTTGCCCATGGCCCTATCAGACCATAATGCGGTGGTAATGGAACTAGATCTGAATAAAAAGAAGGCTTTACCACCGTTTAAGTTCAACCCCCATTGGTTACCAATGAGTCCAGATAAAGAAAGTATAACGGAAGAATTAAAAAAAAAAAATAAAATTTAGGGAGAATAATTATTCCGCGAGTAGGTTAATTGTTTGGGACACTGCTAAAGCATATTTAAGGGGATTGCTCTTTAAAAAAGTAAAGTACTGGAAAAAAAAAAAATACTAGGGAAAGGTGTCTATGGTGTCGCACTGCAACATGCGACATGCTGCGACTGCGACGCGACAGTCGCAGAAAATCCATTCAAGATGGATTTTTCTGCGACTGTTGCGTCGCAGTCGCAACATGTCGCATGTTGCAGTGCGACACCATAGACTGCCATTATAAAAATTGTCGCGCAACAGAATGTCGCGCGACAACTGTTGCGCCCTATCTGTCGCGCGACTTTTTGTCGCGCGACAAATGTCGTCGTGTAGACCTAGCCTAACATGTATAAGATACCCCACTGATTATAATAAGAAAATATGGGAGGAAGAACAGGAAAAGTTAAAGGTATATCAAATGGAGAGAAGTAGGAAAGAATTACTTTTTCAAGGGATTCGGTTAGCCACAGAGGGAGAAAAAGTTGGTAAAATTTTGGCAAATATAGTAAGAAATCAAAGAGAGAAATTCTGGATTGGGGCGATTAAAGATAAAATGGGTGAAATAATTAATACACCTGAAGGAGTTAAAGAAGTGTTCCTGGAATATTTCCAGGAGGTATATAAGTCCAAGGTACAATACTCAAAACAAGAACTAGATTTATATCTAGACCAGATTCCCCTTAGGGAGATATCCCAGGCCCAAAAAGAATTTTTAGAAAAAGAAATATCAATCGCGGAAATAAATAAGGTTTTGGGGCAGGTAAAATCTGAAAAAGCACCAGGATGCGATGGGCTTCCTTTTGAAATATATAAAACCTTCTCCCAGGTGTTAGTGCCCGAATTAAAAACAACACTGGATGAGGCAAAAAAAAAAATAATCGGGGATCTACCAGATTCTATGAAAGAGGCAATTATTACACTGATTCCAAAAAAGGGCAAAGAACAACTAGACCCTGGATCATATAGGCCAATATCACTTTTAACCACCTCCGGACCGCCTAACGCACAGATGCGTCCGGAAGGTGGTTGATTAATTCCTCCTGGACGCATCCGAGCACCATGCGCATCGCGGGCCGGCAAAAGTTAAAGGAGTATTTCGTCAGCAACCTGCCAGCCAATGATCGTCGCTGGCAGGTTGCTGATTTTTAAAAAATCTAATCAGAAGCCAGATAACAGATCATATTAGTAAATATGATCTGTTATATGGCTGCCCTGCTCCTCTGCTGGTCCTTTTCGTCGGTTGGATCCAGCAGAGGAGCAGGCTTCACAGTGAGTAGCACCAACACTTCACTTTAGCCCCAGATCACCCCCTGCACCCCAATTAACCCTTTGATCACCCCTTTGATCGCCCCTGTCAATCACTAGTGAAAGGAAAAAAGTGATCATGGTATTGACTGTTAGGTTTTAGGGATAGTTTAGGCCCCTTGGTTAGGTAGTTTAGGGATCAGTTAGCGCCCAGCCCACCGCACCGCAGTCCCTTATTCGCTGATTAGCGTATCGCTAATCAGCATTTGTACTTTTATAGTATCTGGAAGTGATCAAAACTGATCACGGTCAGATCTATAATAGTATTAGTGTCACTTTAGTTCGCCCTCCACCAAAAACGCAGTGTTTGCCCGATCAGGCCTGATCGGTCGCCCACACGTGCGTTCACCCACGCCCGCCCCACCGCAGTGACAAAAATTATTATTTTTTTGATCACTGCACATTCACTTTACACGCGCTGCGGCGATAAAAAAAAAACAGTTTTGATATTTTTTATCAACCGCAGCGGCCTCCGGTACTTCGCTAGCCTCCCATTTGTAAGACAGGCTTGCTTTTTTTCTTGGGTAGTCTCAGGGAATACCCCTAAATTTAGTTGCCCAAATGTCAAACAGGGGGTATTCTTCTGAAAAGGCCTACAGGCTTCTGACCCAGTCGGATGAGGAATGGGAACCCTCATCTGATGAATCTAGCGGGTCAGAATACGAACCTGTAGAAAGCAGTGGCTCTCTGACCCAAAGTTCGGACGAGGAGGCTGAGGTCCCTGATAGCACCAGGCGTACCCGGCCGCGTGTCGCTAGACCACAGGTTGCGCAGGATCCGCTTCAAGAGCAGCAGAGTGGGGCTGGTGCTGTCGGATTAAGTGGTGAGGCATACACCAGCAGCGCAGTCCTTCCTGGACCTAGTACCAGCACTGCCGTACAACCTGGTGAAGTGGCGAGCACCAGAAGGGCAGTTGAAGCTGGTACGGTGGCACGAGCAGTAGTGACCCCGTCGCAGCCACCGCAAAGACGGGCCCGTAGAGCCCCTAGAATCCCTGAGGTGCTGGCAAACCCCGATCACCGCTCAGTCTGGAGTTCGGGTTCAGACAGCTCAGATCGGTTCGGCCCTGGGATTTTTTGAGCTGTTCTTGACTGCGGAGCTCTTGGACTTAGTCGTGGCCGAAACAAACCGATATGCCACACAATTTATAACCGCCAACCCGGGAAGCTTTTATGCCCAGCCTTTCCAGTGGAAACCAGTCCAAGTTTCCGAAATTAAAACTTTTCGGGGCCTTCTCCTCAACATGGGTCTAACTAAAAAGCATGAATTGCGGTCATATTGGTCCACGAACCCAATTCATCACATGCCCATGTTCTCTGCTGCTATGTCCAGGACACGATTTGAGACCATCCTGCGTTTCCTGCACTTTAGCGACAACACCACCTCCCATCCCAGAGGCCACCCAGCTTTTGACCGGCTCCACAAAATTCGGCCCCTCATAGACCATTTCAACCAGAAATTTGCAGATTTGTATACCCCTGAGCAAAACATCTGCATAGACGAGTCCCTAATACATTTTACCGGGCGCCTTGGCTTCAAACAATACATCCCAAGCAAGCACACCCGGTATGGGGTCAAATTGTATAAGCTCTGTGAAAGGGCCACAGGCTATACCCACAAATTCCGTGTCTATGAGGGAAAAGATCAGACCCTGGAGCCGGTCGGTTGCTCTGACTACCTGGGGAGCAGTGGGAAGACAGTCTGGGACTTGGTGTCACCCTTATTCGGCAAGGGGTACCATCTTTATGTGGACAATTTCTACACAAGTGTGGCCCTCTTTAGGCATCTGTTTCTAGAACAGATTGGCGCCTGTGGCACCGCGCAAACTAGTCACGCGGGCTTCCCCCAACAGCTCGTTACCACCCGTATTGCAAGGGGGGAGAGGGCTGCCTTGTGTAACGAAGAACTGCTCGCGGTGAAATGGAGAGACAAGCGTGACTTTACATGCTCTCCTCCATTCACGCAGACACGACAATCCAAATTGAGCGAGCAACCCGTGTCATTGAAAAGCCCCTCTCAGTCCACGACTATAACCTTCACATGGGAGGGGTGGACTTCAATGACCAGATGTTGTCTCCGTATTTAGTGTCCCGCAGAACCAGACGCTGGTATAAGAAGGTGTCTGTATATTTGATTCAATTGGCTCTGTATAATAGTTTTGTTCTCTACAGTAAGGCTGGGAGAACAGGATCCTTCCTCAAATTTCAGGAAGAGATCATCAAGAACCTCCTGTACCCAGGAGGTTCCGTGGCCCCATCCACCAGTGTAGTTAGCCGTCTACACGAGCGACATTTCCCCAATGTCGTTGCCGGTACCTCAACCCAACCGTCACCCCGAAAAAGATGTTGTGTCTGTAGCAGGGGTGGAATAAGGCGTGACACCCGCTATTTCTGTCCTGACTGTAACTAAAAAGGTTAATGTTTAGTTCAAAAAGTTAAAGTTTATATGTTCTGTTCCAAAGTTAATAAAATTATTGCGTTGCGGCCTTTTTTTTTTTTTTTTTTTTTTTTTTTTTTTTTTACCTTCCAGGTGGACCAACCGATCGACTAGCTGCAGCACTGATGTGCATTCTGACAGAAGCATTGCGCTGCTGTCAGATTACACGCAAGTCGGTGTATGCGGCGCTGCAAGACGAGATTTCTACTCTGCAGTAAAAGATACGTTTGCCAAGGCATACGAGCTGAGGAGGAGGCGGTGTTCCTATGCTTTGGCAAACACTTTGTATATATATAAAAAAAAAAATCCAGGCAATGATTTATTCATCCACATCGATTGATGTGAATGGAGAAATCTGGTTTGCCAGGGCATACGAGCTAAGTGGGTATGGATGTTGGGCGGAGCTCCTATGTCCTGGCAGACGCCTTTCCCCTCCTTTTTTTTGGCAGATTTTTTTCACCCACATTGATCGATGCGAATGAAGAAATCTGTGCTGTTCATTTTTTTCTTTCAGCCCAGAGGCTGAACGGAAAAAATAAATAAATCTCATTACCTGTATGCTCAATATAAGGAGAATAGCAGAAACTCCTAATGCTGGCCATACATGTAATGATTGCGGAGACCCTCAAATGCCAGGGCAGTACAAACACCCCACAAATGACCCCATTTTGGAAAGAAGACACCCCAAGGTATTCGCTGAGGGGCATATTGAGTCCATGAAAGATTAAAATTTTTGTCCCAAGTTAGCGGAAAGTGAGACTTTGTGAGAAAAAAAAAAAAAAAAAAGTGAATACCTTGGGGTGTCTTCTTTCCAAAGTGGGGTCACATGTGGGGTATTTATACTGCCCTGGCATTTTAGGGGCCCGAAAGCGTGAGAAGAAGTCTGGGATCCAAATGTCTAAAAATGCCCTCCTAAAAGGAATTTGGGCATCTTTGCGCATCTAGGCTGCAAAAAAGTGTCACACATCTGGTATCGCCGTACTCAGGAGAAGTTGGGGAATGTGTTTTGGGGTGTCATTTTACATATACCCATGCTGGGTGAGATAAATATCTTGGTCAAATGCCAACTTTGTATAACAAAATAGGAAAAGTTGTCTTTTGCCAAGATATTTCTCTCACCCAGCATGGGTATATGTAAAATGACACCCCAACTTCTCCTGAGTACGGCGATACCAGATGTGTGACACTTTATTGCAGCCTAGGTGGGCAAAGGGGCACACATTCTAAAGAGCACCTTTCGGATTTCGCAGGCCATTTTTTATTTTATTTTTTACACATTTTGATTGCAAAGTACTTCTCACACATTTGGGCCCCTAAATTGCCAGGGCAGTATAACTACGCCACAAGTGACCCTATTTTGGAAAGAAGACACCCCAAGGTATTCCGTGAGGGGCATGGCGAGTTCCTAGAATTTTTTATTGCAAGTTAGTGGAATATGAGACTTTGTAAGAAAAAAAAAAAAAATCATCATTTTCCGCTAACTTGTGACAAAAAATAAAAAGTTCTATGAACTCACTATGCCCATCAGCGAATACCTTAGGGTGTCTACTTTCCGAAATGGGGTCATTTGTGGGGGTTTTCTACTGTCTGGGCATTGTAGAACCTCAGGAAACATGACAGGTGCTCAGAAAGTCAGAGCTGCTTCAAAAAGCGGAAATTCACAATTTTGCACCATAGTTTGTAAACACTATAACTTTTACCCAAACCATTTTTTTTTTTGCCCAAATATTTTTTTTTTTATCAAAGACATGTAGAACAATAAATTTAGTGAAAAATTTATATATAGATGTCGTTTTTTTTTTGCTAAATTTTACAGCTGAAAGTGAAAAATGTAATTTTCTTGCAAAAAAATCATTATATTTTGATTAATAACAAAAAAAGTAAAAATGTCAGCAGCAATCAAATACCACCAAATAAAAGCTCTATTAGTGAGAAGAAAAGGAGGTAAAATTCCTTTGGGTGGTAAGTTGCATGACCGAGCAATAAACGGTGAAAGTAGTGTAGTGCAGAAGTGTAAAAAGTGGCCTGGTCATTAAGGGGGTTTCAGCTAGCGGGGTTGAAGTGGTTAAACACGGATGTTAACTTTTGGCAAAAGTCTTGGCCGATAGGCTATCAAAGGTGGTTAAGGCTACTTTCACACTAGCGTTCGATCGGATCCGTTCTGAACGGATCCGATCATAATAATGCAGACAGAGGCTCCGTTCAGAACGGATCCGTCTGCATTATATTGGCAAAAAAAAGCTAAGTGTGAAATTAGCCTGAGCGGATCCGTCCAGACTTTTACATTGAAAGTCAATGGGGGACGGATCCGCTTGAAGATTGAGCCATATTGTGGCATCTTCAAACGGATCTGTCCCCATTGACTTACATTGTAAGTCTGGACGGATCCGCACGCCTCCGCACGGCCAGGCGGACACCCGAACGCTGCAAGCAGCGTTCAGGTGTCCGCCTGCTGAGCGGAGCGGAGGCTGAACGCCGCCAGACTGATGCATTCTGAGCGGATCCGCATCCATTCAGACTGCATCAGGGCTGGACGGAAGCGTTCGGGTCCGCTCGTGAGCCCCTTCAAACGGAGCTCACGAGTGGACAGCCGAACGCTAGTGTGAAACTAGCCTAAAGGTGTAATAAATGAAGATCAAACAGGCTTTATACCTGGTAGAACGATATATTCAAATATAAGAAGGTTGTTTTTAAATATTGAAGCCAATAGAACAGAAGCGGGGGAGAAAGCGGTACTATCATTGGACGCCCAAAAGGCATTCGACTGTATTGAATGGGAATATTTATGGGCAGTATTAAAAAGGGTTGGTATAGGGGAAGGATTTATAAGGTGGATACAGTTAATATACCACAATCCTCGGGCTAGAGTGATGGTGGACGGGAGCTTGTCCCTTCCCCTTGCCCTATATCGGGGCACTAGGCAGGGATGCCCTCTCTCTCTCCACTATTATTCGCTATTGCGATTGAACCTTTGGCATGCATAGTAAGAAATGACAGGGAGATTAAAGGTTTTCACTATGAGGGTGAGGAAGAAAAATTGTTAATGTATGCGGATGACATTTTGTTATTTATGCACAATATTTGGGGATCAGTTTAATAGAGTTATAGACATAATAGATAAGTTTGGTTGTTTTTCTGGATTAAATATTAATTTAAAAGAACTTAGGGCCAAAATACATGTTTGGCGTAGATTACCAGTTTCAATACAGGGTCGTGTAAATTTAATAAAAATGGTTTTCCTCCCTAAAATATTGAATGTTCTTCAAAATGCCCCAGTCAGGTTGTCGCAGGATACTTTTAGACTACTTGACAGTTTAATGGGAGATTTCCTTTGGAAAGGTATGATTCCCAGAATAAAGAGAGATACTCCAGCTCCCAGTGAGAGAAGGCGGATTAGCAGTTCCGAATTAGTTTTTTTATTATATAATTACACAATATGGTCATATAAAAAGGTAGTTTAGATGGTTTAGTGGGTAGACAGGTAGTAAATAGATTGGGGTGGAAAGAAGAATGGAATTTTTTTTTAGAGGTGCTGGAATCAGGTACACTGGGGAGAAATAGCATTGGAAATAGAGTCTTAAATTTATTGTAATACATATGGGTGGAAATTAAAAAAAATATTAGAGATTAAAGGGTTTTTGCACTATACACCTATTTGGAAAAATATTAACCTTAAGGAACTGCAAGGGATTAAGACTTATATAGACTGGGAAAAAATGGGATGAAATACTTAAACCAGATATTTGAACAGGGTAAACTGAAAGACTTCAACATAATGGTTAGAGAGTTTGGTATACTGCAAAAGGACATATATAAATATTTCCAGCTTAGGAATGCATTGCGGTCAGTTATGCAAGAGGATAAATATAAGATGGAAAGATCTGAGTTATTGCACAAATTTACCAACGCGGGTGAAAGAGGAAGGAATAACGGCAAAAACATACAAGATTTTGATGGAGGGAAAAAAGAAATGGGTTATAATACTTGCCAGGAAAAAAAAAAAATGGGAAAATGAACTTCAATTTTTTACAGAAAAAAAATGGAACGATGCTTTAAAAAATTATTCTGGAGTCTCAAATAGGCGCTCACATAAGATCTCACAATTTTTTGTAGTCCATAGGTTGCATCGATCCCCATGGATACTGAAAAGAATGGGTGTTAGAGCCTCGGATGATTGTACAAAATGTGGGGGAGAGAATGCTGATTTAATACATTGTTTCTGGAGATGTCCAAGACTGTTCAGATACTGGACAGAAATAACAGATACTGTATACCGAATTTTGAAGGGTCAAATATCAGAAGATCCCATGACTTGTATTTTGGGGGCAACCGAACATTTGAGCCTAAATAGAGATACACGAATGGTCTTGAGTAAAGTGCTATTTCAAGCTAGACTCCTAATACTTAAGAAATGGGTAGGGGCAGACCCTCCGACAGCTCAGCAGTGGAGAAAAGCAGTTGATAATCTGATTAAAGAAGAACGGGTGATGGAGGGCCATAGTAGAAAAGAAAAAACTGTTGATGAAATATGGAAGAAGTGGTTACTTTAGGACTGGATAGACTGAGGATTATTTTTTTTTGTACTACACGTCCCCCTCTCCCTCACCATAAGGGTGGTAGGAGGGTGGGTAAATGGGGAGTGAAAATATTTGTCTATGTATAGAAAAAAATTAGCATGTTTTCTTTTTGATGGATTAAAAATGTAACTTTTTTCTATTGATGATGAAATTTGAGATGATGGAAATAAAGAGATATTAAAAAAAAAAAAAAAAAAAAAAAAAAGCTTTTACTCCTGACTCGATTTCTAATGGCTATATCTTCTGATATAGTGGATATAATGCTGTGTTGTTTGAAAGGTTGGCATGCCAGCTCTCAAACAAGGTCAGGCCCGTATTTCTAGCTGCTACCAATCCCGAGATATGAGCAGCTACAGCAGCCCTCCCCTCTTCAGTCTGGTTTGCTTTAAGCACTTAGGAGCTGTTTTCCAGTAGAATAAAAGTGCTTTTCTTGGGAATGGAATACAGACATATAGGGCACACAGGTGGTACAATCTTTTGTGGTACAGTGCTCTTAGTTATATTGGTGAAAGAGAGGTGACAGACTCCCATTAACTATTAGCACGTAAATCATCAGATTATAGATACTGTAAGGTCCAAACTGCAGCAAATAATGACGTTATGGTCTAAGGCTACTTTCACACTTACGGTAAGGGGGAACAGCCTGCCGCTCCGGTCTCATTCACTATAATGGCAGCGGGCCGCAACACAGCAAACACGCTGAGAGGTGGTCAGACAAAAACCGCAGTGTGCCAGCACAGCCTGCCGGAAAAGGCTACCGCAAGTGTGAAAGTAGCCTAATATACGGGTAGTAAACATACAGTTTAGTAAGGAGCCATTCAGAACATTAATACACATTTATGTATTAATTCCCCAGGTCAAATAGAGGGACACTTGGGAGGCATGTTTACCTATTACTTTATGTAACTGTATGCCAGGGAAGAAAAACCAGTTACTACAACTTTAAAATAACGGCCTTCCTGAGACAGGGATCCAACAAAGTCACCTTGGCAGCTGACTACAAGTGTAGCCCGGGGCCAGGCACAGATGATGGGGAACAGCCTCTTCCCCCAGCGCAGGTGCCAAGGCAAGCGGGGAACTCCCCAAACCGGCGTCAGCAGGCAACACAGCAACTCTATTCCCAGCCCGACCACTGGGGGAAAGGGCCCCTCCCGGCGCTGCCAGCTGCTGCACACCCACTGTATATATACGTGTACACCGGAGAGTATACGTGAAGCACATGCAGACTAGCGCGGCCCTCCTGCACAATCTCCACCCTCACAGACAGCACATACCTCCCGTGCACCACACGGCTGCCTCCAGCACCAAACGCACTCAGAAGATGGTCGCGTTCAGATTGGAGCTGCTCCTACTAGGTTTGGTGACGTAGACGTCACGTGGACTATCCCAGTCACGTGACTTGTCTGCGGTTTTTCTTCATAGTCAGGGCACAGGGTGGAAGGAGGCAGAGGTGTGGGCGACGTGTCTGGCCTGGCTCCTAGATGTGGGGGAGGGAGGGAACTGTGGGATCAAGTGTTGCAGTACTGCAAGGGGGGCGCGAGGGAGACTGACGTGCCCCTCTATTGGAGCCATGGAGCCCTGTCCCTCTTGGTTCCTACCTGTGCATTACACTTTACCTTATATGATTTCTTCATTATTTGGTGCAATTTTTATTAAATGTCTATAGTAAAGATGATTTTTGTGTTAAGATTTGCAGTGGTGATGGTCGGGTGTACTGGGCATGGCAGACCGAGAGCACCTTGACCTGTGTACATTGCGTTAGGCTACATTCAGACGTCTGCAAATAGGTCCGCATACTTTCCGCAATATCGGGAATGGGTGCGGACCCATTCATTCTCAATGGGGAAGAATGGGATGCGGAGAGAACACTATGTGCTCTCCGCATCCACATTTTCAGAGCGCGGCTCTGAACTTTCGTGCTTCGGCCCGCGGCTCCACATAAAAATAGAACATGTCCTCTTCTTGTCCGCAATTGCGGACAAGAATAGGCAGTTCTATGGGGGGGGTTGGCCGGGTGTATTGTGGATCCGCAATACACCACGGACGTGTGAATGACCCTTATTCTGTAGCTGCGGCCCCTTTTGGATGCCCCAGTTACAGTGGGAAAAGTGAAAAATACAAAAAAAGTGTCAGTGCCCCCCAGAGGTCTTTTTCCCACATGAGGACATGCGTTGTACACGTATGGCACAGCAAACTTAATGCTTGCGAATTGTGCCACACACGTACAGTACTATAAAATCCAGTCATCATGCCTAATTTCATAGTGACTGGGTTAAGATAAGGGATGATAGGCAACTTCTGTTTTCAAGTTCGGTGTACAAGGTTTGGGTTCTGATTATCTAAGAATTCTGTTATGGATTCCGCTACCACAGGTCGCATAAGTTATGGTCCGTGGTAGCGGAATCCATAACGGAATTCTTATATAACCAGAACCCAACCTTGTACACCGAACTTTAAAACAGACATTCACTCTCATCCCTAGTTAAGATGGCCATCTTAGGCCCCCTCACGAACAATGCGGTTTGTGTCAGGGTGCGTTCAGTGAAACTCGCACCATTTTGCAAGCAAGTACCAGTCAGTTTTGTCTGCGATTGCTTTCAGTTGTTCAGGTTTTTTCCCTGTGCGGGAGCAATCCGTTTTGATGCGTTTTTCATGTGTGTGAAAAAAAATCTGAAGGTTTACAAACAACATCTCTTAGCAACCATCAGTGAAAAACGCATCGCATCCGGAGTGCATTTCACTGAAGCCCCATTCACTTCTATGGGACCAGGGTTGCAGAATATAGAACATGCTGAGATTCTCGTGCAACGCAGAACTGATGCGTAAAAAACACTGCTCATGTACACAGACCCATTGAAATGAATGGGTCAGGATTCAGTGCGGGTGCTATGCGTTCAGGTATCACACCCGCACGGAAAACTTAAACGTTGGTAAGTATGCTTGTTTAGTGTCCTCGGTAGGTGCTGGGATAGGCTGATATAATTACAGCACTAGAGGGGCATGTAATATAGTGAGAAACTCTCTGTAGGCAGCCATTTCAGTTGGTGCCCTCTGCGCTGTGTGTTAGCTGGCTGGGACTTATGGTACACCACCACTATCTACTGTAAAAATAAGAATTTCTGGAAGTGCTGCAGTTATTATACTGTTCAATTGCAACAATCAACTTCAAATAGGGAATTGTTAAAACTTTTCTTTGGCTTATTAAAATCTTGTATTCTGAAGTTGGCGGATAGCCCACATACGTAATCTATCCGGATATGCTGGAAAACAAGTCTCAAGGTTGGGGGTTATTCAAACACTACATGTTAATAACGGCCTTCAGCATTGGCATAGCAGAGCACTTGCCGTTAGACCCCAATCGGTGCACATTTCTAAACCCTAACCTGATGGACCCTGGCACTAGTGGGAACTAAAGGCATCTCCAGCTTGTTTCACCAAATGAAGTGACTAGCATGGTCCGTACATAACAGTAAGGCCTAATGCACACGGCCGTGTTCCGCGGTCGAGAGCGGACCGTGGAAACCCGGCCGGGATTCCTGCTGACAGCATGAGCGCACGGCGTCGTTGGTTGCTATGACGCCGTGAGCTCATGCTGTCAGCAGGAATCCCGGCCGGGTTTCCACGGTCCGCTCTCGGCCGCAGAACACGGCCGTGTGCATGAGACCTAAGGGGGAATGGCAGGAGCTTCCCCCCTCGCTCTCTCTTTACATAAGAAGCCCCGCCCCTCTAGAGGCTTGATAGCCTGGCTGGCCAATGGGAGAGAATCAGAGCACCCCTCTCTTGTCAGTGAGGCCATACCGATACTGTCAGCATATATGGGTCCACCCCTCCCCCACGGGTGGCGCACAGCTCACAGCCTTACAAAAACGAAGATAGGTGGGAAACTGTCCTCCTCCTGCTCATTAGAGACAGCCCATGTGTCACTCATGTGAGGGAAAACTCCATGTTAAGCCTTAGGCCTCATGCACACGACCGTGCCTTTTTTGCGTTCCGCAAACCGCAGATCCGAAAAAAACGGAAGCTGCCCGTGTTGCCTTCCGCAATTTGCGGAACCGAACGGGCGCCGGCAATATAAATGCCTATTCTTATCAGCAAAGCGCGGACAAGAATAGGACATGTTATATTTTTTTTGCAGGGCCGCGGAACGGAGCCACAGATGCGGACAGCACTCCATGTGCTGTCCGCATCTTTTGCGGCGCCATTGAAATGAATGGGTCCGCATCCGAGCCGCTAAAACGGCGGCTCGGATGCGGAACCCAACAATGGTCGTGTGCATGAGGCCTTATTCACACGTCAGTGTTTTCGGCAATTATTTCCATCAGTTATTGGGAGCCAAAACCTGGATTGGAGCCTCCACAGACATAAGGTATAAGGGAAAGATCTGCACCTGGTTTTGGCTCAAAAATCACTAATGGAAATCACTGACCGAAAACTGATGTGTGAATGAGGCATTACTAAGGAGACCTACTTTGCATGTCTCCTGGCTGGCAGCTCATCATCTTTTTGTCCTTATCTGTGTTCATTTATTGGGTGCCATCAGTACCATACTGATCGTATCTGTGCTCAGTTTTCTATGCACTTTTTTTTTGTGTGTGTCTAAAAAAACGGTAGATAGTTTTATAGCTAGCTATATATTATAGTATGAAACGAAGTACATTTCAAGTAGTGTTTAGATTTTTGCACACATCTGTTTTTGTGTGTCCTGCAATCGCTGGGCATCGAGTAATGATCTCTGATTGTATGCTCAGTTTTCAGCTCGCAATTTTATTTAATTTTTTACTGTCGGAATACACTGAAAGAGGCCTCAGAAAATGGAATAAAAAAATCTGCAATCAGAAAATAAAATCAGATTAGAAAAAGAAAGAAAGGATATGTGTTGATCCATTTTTGCATCTTCGTTTTTTACTCCCCGCCTTCCTAGAGTCCTAAGTTTTTTATTTTTACATTCACATAGCTTTATGAGGGCTTATTTTTTGCAGGGCACGTTGTACTATTGGCACCATTTACGGTTGCATACAATGTAGTGGGTAGTGGGAATAAAATTCCAAATGTGATGGAATTGGGGGGGAAAAAAACGCAATTCTGACACAGGGTGTTTTTTTTTTTTCTATGCAGTAAAATTGATCTGTTACCTTCATTCTCCAGGTCAGTACGATTGCAACAATACCAAGCTTGTATAGTTTTTTCATGTATTTTAATACTGAAAAAAAAATACATTTTTTTTTCTCATCACCATATTCTGACCACTATAACTTTTTTGTTAGTTTTGTGTACAGAACTGTGTATTTTAATAGTATGGGCATTTTCGCACACGGCGATGCCCATGATGTTTTTTTTTTTATTGGTTACGTTTTTTATTTTGGGGAAAGGGGGTGATTTGGACTTTTATATTTTTGTATATTTTTAAAAAACATATTTTTTTTATTCACCCTGGGTGACTATAATTGGCAGTCGGGAATATTGGGGAGTACAAATAATGATAATTATATTTTTTATTTAATGGATCACATTTCGAGAGGGATTAAAAAAAATTATGGGTATTAAAGGGGTTGTCCGGGTTCGGTGATAATTAGTAAATAGGCTGCTTTTTGCTAACAGCCTACATATATGTGGGTTCTACCTTTATTTCTTTTTTTCTGATGCCCCCATTCCTTAGACTGGATTTGCGGACCGGAAGTGTTATTTTTTTGTTCAGCTGTTGATGTACCGGGCTCCTTACTGGTGTGCTAAGCCTCGTCTTCTGCTTAGCAAAGAGCCCGGTGACGTCACCGGCACACAGAGGCGTTCTGGAGCACTCAAGGAGGCTGTTTTGTAGGAGGGAACTGGCATCGCTAGAGACAGAAACGGTGCAACCATATAGGCGAACTAGGCGTTCGCCTAGGGCGCCGGCCTGCTGGGGGCGCCCTGGTGGGCTCCCCCTGACTGGGGCTGCAGCCCTGGGCGAGCGGCTCTTGAGCCCCCCCCCCAGCGCTGTTGCAGGGGGGCCAGGAGCTGGAGGTCCTTCTTAAATATGGCAGAGCAGGCATCTGCTTACCCTGATGGCAGGTGCCTGCTCTGCCAGTAAATTACCGGAGGAGAGGAGGCGGGCCGCAAGGGAGGCTGTTCTAGCAGCTCCCCACTCCTTCCTCATGCGCCTTCTGTGGTGCCGGAGCCGGAATATGACGTTATTCCGGCCCCGGTATACTAAACAGCGTGCTGGAGGACTGAGGAGCTGCACCACACTGGACCCCAGAGGTGAGTGTCTGCCTGTGTATTTATGGCATGTAGAAAAAGAGCATCCCTCGGCGCAAGGAACCAACCAGAGGCGGATGATGAATCTTCAAGAATTTTTATTGCAATCACACAATGCGTTTCGGGGAAAGGGTCCCCTTCATCAGGTGAAGAATATGCAATATTCGGGGGAAGGGGACCCTTCATCAGGTGAAGAATATGCAATATTCGGGGGAAGGGGACCCTTTCCCCGAAACGCGTTGTGTGATTGCAATAAAAATTCTTGAAGATTCATCATCCGCCTCTGGTTGGTTCCTTGCGCCGAGGGATGATCCTTTTCTACATGCCATTTCAATCCTCTGTGTGGGCCTAGGCACGCTTATCCGAGGACATCTACATCCGTGGCTGCATACCAACCTTCATATTGGGGATTAAAATTATCTCCTACATGTCTACAATAGCGTTGTGCCTATAATTGCGCAATCCTGCAAGGTGAGCCTTCCAAATTGGAATTTAAAATTCAAACGCTTTTACCCTATGGTGCGCCCTCTTTTCTGCTTATACAGTAAACAACTTGTCTCTATACGTATGCCTGTGTATTTATGTCAGTGAGTGAGTGTATGTATGTCTGTCTTTCTGTCAGTAAATGTATGTGTGTCTGTCATTGAGTGTCTGTGTGTATGTCAGTGAATGTGTATGTCTGTCAGTCAGTAAGTGTCTGTGTGTTTGTCTGCCAGTGAGTGAGTTCCCATCCACAGATAAGGTGGAGTAATAATACTAGTTTCATGTCACAAAGTTTCAGCTTGGGGACACCAGACTCCACAGTTACCTCTCTATTTATTTAGGTCGCGGCCTTTGGGCGCCCTACTACATGCAGCAGGGGTGCTGTGCGATCATTACTGGGGGGGAAGGAGGGGGGGCGGGGGGGGGGTAACGCTTTATTAAGGGATGGCCCTGCACATACAACACATCTTTAACCCCTTGGGTGCTTGATGGACTAGTGATCAGCACTCTATTCCAAACCACGTGTGGCCAGCCAGAGAGGATAGGGATTCTTTGTCTGGGACTTTTAGCAGACAGATGCGGGGGTTTGGTATTTCAGAGCTCAGGCTGCACACACACGATCTGCTGCTAGCACACTATTACTAGGAAACGTGAAGTCTGCGTCTGACATGTCCCCTTAACTTTCCTTGGCTTCAGCAGCTCTGTCCCTTTGCCTCCTATTTTTGAACCAGTTGATGACCTGGGTAGTGGTGAGTCCAGTGGCCTCTGCCAGCTCCCTCTTCTCCCTGGGAGAGGGGTAGGGGTTATGAGCATGCCATTCCCTCAGTACCCCTCTAGACTTCTCCTTGAAGCAGTAACTTGTTTCTTCACCATCCCATATGGTTCTTGGCAAAGGGAATTTCCTTCTCCCCGGGTATTTGCCCACTGCCCCAAGAGGTCTCCCCCTGAGTTTCTCAGCTTCCACATATGGCGCCTTGAGCCACAGCTGCTGCAGTTTGGGGTGGTTGTGTGGTGAGAACTGGTAACTCTCCAGCCTCTGCCTGTGTATTTATGTCAGTGAGTTAGTGTATGTATGTCTGTCTTTCTATCAGTAAATGTATGTGTGTCTGTCATTGAGTGTCTGTCAGTGAGTGAGTGTATGTATGTCTGTCTTGCTATCAGTAAATGTATGTGTGTCTGTGTGTGAGTGAGTGAGTGTATGTCAGTGAGTGTGGATGTCTGTCGGTCAGTAAGTGTCTGTGTGTTTGTCAGTAAGTATATGTGTGTGTTTGCCAGTGAGTGAGTGTCTGTCAGTGAATTTCTGTGTGTGATTCAGTGGGTAGTTGTATGTCTGTCCGTGTGTGTGTGTCTGTCAGTGAGTGAGTGACATGAGGGGGCAGCAAAATGGATCTTTGCCTAGGTCGGCAAAAATCCTTGCATCAGCCCTGGATAGAGACCGCCCCTTTGTGCCGTTTACGTCACCGGGCACAGAGGGGCATTATTCTGGGCTGAAGGAGGTTGATCTGGACGCAGGGAACGCTGCTGTTTAGCATAGTGCACGCCTCTCATGTGCATTTGCACTCAATGGGGCCGCATGGATTATGCCTATTCAAGTGCTGTAGGCACGCCTCCCATGTCCTTACAGATGAGGGGGAGGAATAGCAGGAAAAGGAATATTGATTAGAGGGAGTGGTTGCGATTGAGACGTCAATCTACAGAGTCGCACTGCCTTGCGGGACCCATAAAGCAGTGCGGCAGGAAATGACATAGAGTGCTGCAATGTAAACAATACCGAGCGCAGCTTGAACCCGTAGGAGCCCCAGAGGAGTGAAAAAAAAAAGTGGGAACTTACAGATACATTTAACGGTGAATACTAATGTTCAAGGATATACAGATTTTATTCCTATATGAAATAGTATTAATTTGCGAGAAATGCAGAAAATTAAACACTATGTAAATTGGGAAAATAAGGGTATTTGTTTGTTGTTTCAATTGTTTCAGGGTATTTATTTTTTGAAACACTTAAAAAAGAATTTGGGATTCCGAATAAAGAATGTTTTAGATGTTTACAGTTGAGAGAAGCAATTAATTCATCACTAGTAGACTCCTGGAGATATAAAAAGGCACCTATGGAGAATATTAATCAATTTCTTGATAATAGAAAGGTAAAAGGATGTGTTTCAAGAAGATATACAGTACAGACCAAAAGTTTGGACACACCTTCTCATTCAAAGAGTTTTCTTTATTTTCATGACTATGAAAATTGTAGATTCACACTTAAGGCATCAAAACTATGAATTAACACATGTGGAATTATATACATAACAAATAAGTGTGAAACAACTGAAAATATGTCATATTCTAGGTTCTTCAAAGTAGCCACCTTTTGCTTTGATTACTGCTTTGCACACTCTTGGCATTCTCTTGATGAGCTTCAAGAGGTAGTCACCTGAAATGGTTTTCACTTCACAGGTGTGCCCTGTCAGGTTTAATAAGTGGGATTTCTTGCCTTATAAATGGGGTTAGGACCATCAGTTGCATTGTGGAGAAGTCAGGTGGATACACAGCTGATAGTCCTACTGAATAAACTGTTAGAATTTGTATCATGCCAAGAAAAAAGCAGTAAAGTAAAGAAAAACGAGTGGCCATCATTACTCTAAGAAATTAAGGTCAGTCAGTCCGAAAAATTGGGAAAACTTTGAAAGTGTCCCTAAGTGCAGTCACAAAAACCATCAAGTGCTACAAAGAAACTGGCTCACATGCGGACCGCCCCAGGAAAGGAAGACCAAGAGTCACCTCTGCTGCGGAGGATAAGTTCATCCGAGTCACCACCTTCAGAAATTGCAGGTTAACAGCAGCTCAGATTAGAGACCAGGTCAATGCCACACAGAGTTCTAGCAGCAGACACATCTCTAGAACAACTGTTAAGAGGAGACTGTGTGAATCAGGCCTTCATGGTAGAATATCTGCTAGGAAACCACTGCTAAGGACAGGCAACAAGCAGAAGAGATTTGTTTGGGCTAAAAAACACAAGGAATGGACATTAGACCAGTGGAAATCTGTGCTTTGGTCTGATGAGTCCAAATTTGAGATCTTTGGTTCCAACCACCGTGTCTTTGTGCGACGCAGAAAAGGTGAACGGATGGACTCTACATGCCTGGTTCCCACCGTGAAGCATAGAGGTGTGATGGTGTGGGGGTGCTTTGCTGGTGACACTGTTGGGGATTTATTCAAAATTGAAGGCATACTGAACCAGCATGGCTACCACAGCTTCTTGCAGCGGCATGCTATTCCATCCGGTTTGCATTTAGTTGGACCATCATTTATTTTTCAACAGGACAATGACCCCAAACACACCTCCAGGCTGTGTAAGGGCTATTTGACCATGAAGGAGAGTGATGGGGTGCTGCGCCAGATGACCTGGCCTCCACAGTCACCGGACCTGAACCCAATCGAGATGGTTTGGGGTGAGCTGGACCGGCGTGTGAAGGCAAAAGGGCCAACAAGTGCCAAGCATCTCTGGGAACTCCTTCAAGACTGTTAGAAGACCATTTCAGGTGACTACATCTTGAAGCTCATCAAGAGAATGCCAAGAGTGTGCAAAGCAGTAATCAAAGCAAAAGGTTGCTACTTTGAAGAACCTAGAATATGACATATTTTCAGTTGTTTCACACGTGTTAATTCATAGTTTTGATGCCTTCAGTGTGAATCTACAATTTTCATAGTCATGAAAATAAAGAAAACTCTTTGAATGAGAAGGTGTGTCCAAACTTTTGGTCTGTACTGTAGGTTATTGTTGGAAATTAAACAAAGTAAGATCATCATAGCGGCTAAAGAGAAATGGAAGAAAGATATTGATGGGATATCAGATGAACAGTGGGAGGATGTATTGAAGAATAGATCTATGGTCGCAATGAGGGCCTCACATGGGGTTTTTCAATATATTTATTTTTATTCATGGGCTATATTGATCTCCTCTATTACTTTAAAAAGATGGGTATAAAACCCACAGATAAATGTCCTAGATGTGGTAGGGAACAAGCAAACCTTTTCCATCTGGTATGGAGATGTCCTAAATTGTTCTGATATTGGTCGGAGATGGTGATTATTATTTAAAAAACTATCGGAGGGACAAATAGAGGGAGATCCATTGGCTTGTATATTAGGAGGTATGATACATTTGCGGGTCTCAAGAATTGATAAACAAATACTTTATAAATTATTGTTTCAAGCAAGTCTCCTTATTTTAAAAAGATGGATTAAAAAAGATCCCCCTCTGTGATAGAGTGGAAGAGATCGGTGGATAATATTATAAGGACGGAGAGAATAATATATACTAATAGGGGAAAAAAAGATTTGTAATCCAAATTTTGAATTCGCTGGCTGAATAATAATAATGCATAATAATTTTTTTATTTTTTTATCTCTCTCTCAGGGGTAGGGTTTGGTTTATAGTAATAGGATGGAAAATACATTTTGTTTTGTGTGAAATTTTTTATCTTGTACTTTAATATTGAATAATAAAAATGATTAAAAAAAATATATATATAATTGGCAATCATTAGATTGCCCATTGTGTTCATTGATGGCTATATAGCCATTAGAGTTGAGCGAAGTGAGCTTCGGATACTTAAAGGGATTCTGTCACCTCGTTTTAGCCTATAGAGCTGCGGACATGCATGGCTGAATCGCCGCTAGCATGTCCGCCATATACCTGTCCCATAGCGTTGTGTGCACAGGCGCAGTTTCTTCCCTGAGACCAGCACAGGGAAGGAACACTATGCCGGCACTGCGCATGCGCGAGCTCGCGCATCGTGAGATTACAGCGTTCTAACTGTGAGCAAGGAGGAGATTTGTAGGACGCAGGCGGTGCTGGGCTGTCACAACCAGACAGCTGAGAAGCTCTGACAGAGGCCTTTCAGATCCTCCTCCTTGAGTTTTCTTTGTTGTGGTATTCAGTTCCTCATCTCGTTAGCCTCTCTCAGCTGTCATGTAGTTGGACTGATTGCTTCCCTTTAAATTCCTCCCCATAATGCTTTACTGGGCGGCTTATACTTCTTCCTGGAGTGTGTGTGCATGCTGATCCTGTTTCCCAGTCTGCTACAAAGTTAAGTGCTGTACATTTATCTGTTGTTTTCTGTTTGCTGGATCCCAGGTGACCCTGACTCCCTCCATGTCTGGTGTAGGGAGCCGGTGGTCGTGTCTAGAGTTGAGCGGACACCTGGATGTTCGGGTTCGAGAAGTTCGGCCGAACTTCCCGAAAATGTTCGGGTTCGGGATCCGAACCCGATCCGAACTTCGTCCCGAACCCGAACCCCATTGAAGTCAACTGGGGACCCGAACTTTTCGGCACTAAAAAGGCTGTAAAACAGCCCAGGAAAGGGCTAGAGGGCTGCAAAAGGCAGCAACATGTAGGTAAATCCCCTGCAAACAAATGTGGATAGGGAAATGAATTAAAATAAAAATTAAATAAATAAAAATTAACCAAAATCAATTGGAGAGAGGTCCCATAGCAGAGAATCTGGCTTCACGTCACCCACCACTGGAACAGTCCATTCTCAGATATTTAGGCCCCGGCACCCAGGCAGAGGAGAGAGGTCCCGTAACAGAGAATCTGGCTTCATGTCAGCAGAGAATCAGTCTTCATATCATAGCAGAGAATCAGGCTTCACGTCACCCACCACTGCAACAGTCCATTTTCATAAATTTAGGCCCAGCACCCAGGCAGAGGAGAGAGGTCCCGTAACAGACAATCTGGCTTCATGTCAGCAGAGAATCAGTCTTCATATCATAGCAGAGAATCAGGCTTCACGTCACCCACCACTGCAACAGTCCATTTTCATAAATTTAGGCCCAGCACCCAGGCAGAGGAGAGAGGTCCCGTAACAGACAATCTGGCTTCATGTCAGCAGAGAATTAGTCTGCATGTCATAGCAGAAAATCAGGCTTCACGTCAGCCACCACTGCAACAGTCCATTGTCAGATATTTAGGCCCAGCACCCAGGCAGAGGAGAGAGGTCCCGTAACAGAGGATCTGGCTTCATGTCAGCAGAGAATTAGTCTGCATGTCATAGCAGAGAATCAGGCTTCACGTCACCCAACATTGGAACAGTCCATTGGCATATATTTAGGCCCCGGCACCCAGACAGAGGAGAGGTTCATTCAACTTTGGGTAGCCTCGCAATATAATGGTAAAATGAAAATAAAAATAGGATTGAATGAGGAAGTGCCCTGGAGTACAATAATATATGGTTAAGGGGAGGTAGTTAATGTCTAATCTGGACAAGGGACGGACAGGTCCTGTGGGATCCATGCCTGGTTCATTTTTATGAACGTCAGCTTGTCCACATTGGCTGTAGACAGGCGGCTGCGTTTGTCTGTAATGACGCCCCCTGCCGTGCTGAATACACGTTCAGACAAAACGCTGGCCGCCGGGCAGGCCAGCACCTCCAAGGAATAAAAGGCTAGCTCTGGCCACGTGGACAATTTAGAGACCCAGAAGTTGAATGGGGCCGAACCATCAGTCAGTACGTGGAGGGGTGTGCACACGTACTGTTCCACCATGTTAGTGAAATGTTGCCTCCTGCTAACACGTTGCGTATCAGGTGGTGGTGCAGTTAGCTGTGGCGTGTTGACAAAACTTTTCCACATCTCTGCCATGCTAACCCTGCCCTCAGAGGAGCTGGCCGTGACACAGCTGCCTTGGCGACCTCTTGCTCCTCCTCTGCCTTGTCCTTGGGCTTCCACTTGTTCCCCTGTAACATTTGGGAATGCTCTAAGTAGCGCGTCTACCAACCTGCGCTTGTACTCGCGCATCTTCCTATCACGCTCCAGTGCAGGAAGTAAGGTGGGCACATTGTCTTTGTACCGTGGATCCAGCAGGGTGGCAACCCAGTAGTCCGCACACGTTAAAATGTGTGCAACTCTGCTGTCGTTGCGCAGGCACTGCAGCATGTAGTCGCTCATGTGTGCCAGGCTGCCCAGGGGTAAGGACAAGCTGTCCTCTGTGGGAGGCGTATCGTCATCGTCCTGCCTTTCCCCCCAGCCACGCACCAGTGATGGGCCTGAGCTGCGTTGGGTGCCACCCCGCTGTGACCATGCTTCATCCTCATCCTCCTCCACCTCCTCCTCATCCTCGTCCTCCTCGTCCTCCAGTAGTGGGCCCTGGCTGGCCACATTTGTACCTGGCCTCTGCTGTTGCAAAAAACCTCCCTCTGAGTCACTTCGAAGAGACTGGCCTGAAAGTGCTAAAAATGACCCCGTTTCCTCCTCCTCCTCCTCCTCCTGGGCCACCTCCTCTTCCATCGTCGCCCTAAGTGTTTTCTCAAGGAGACATAGAAGTGGTATTGTAACGCTGATAACGGCGTCATCGCCACTGGCCATGTTGGTGGAGTACTCGAAACAGCGCAACAGGGCACACAGGTCTCGCATGGAGGCCCAGTCATTGGTGGTGAAGTGGTGCTGTTCCGCAGTGCGACTGACCCGTGCGTGCTGCAGCTGAAACTCCACTATGGCCTGCTGCTGCTCGCACAGTCTGTCCAGCATGTGCAAGGTGGAGTTCCACCTGGTGGGCACGTCGCATATGAGGCGGTGAGCGGGAATTCAGCACATGCGCCAGGCAAGGGATGTGCGTCAAACCGGCTAGTCCCAGAGCTGCAACGAGATTTCGCCCATTATCGCACACCACCAGGCCGGGCTTGAGGCTCACCGGCAGCAACCACTCGTCGGTCTGTTGTTCTATACCCCGCCACAACTCCTGTGCGGTGTGGGGCCTGTCCCCCAAACATATGAGTTTCAGAATGGCCTGCTGACGTTTACCCCGGGCTGTGCTGAAGTTGGTGGTGAAGGTGTGTGGCTGACTGGATGAGCAGGTGGAAGAAGAGGAGGAGGAAGCCGAGAAGGAGGAGGTGGCAACAGGAGGCAAAGAATGTTGCCCTGCGATCCTTGGCGGCGGAAGGACGTGCGCCAAACAGCTCTCCGCCTGGGGCCCAGCTGCCACTACATTTACCCAGTGTGCAGTTAGGGAGATATAGCGTCCCTGGCCGTGCTTACTGGTCCACGTATCTGTGGTTAGGTGGACCTTGCTACAGATGGCGTTGCGCAGTGCACACTTGATTTTATCGGATACTTGGTTGTGCAGGGAAGGCACGGCTCTCTTGGAGAAGTAGTGGCGGCTGGGAACAACATACTGTGGGACAGCAAGCGACATGAGCTGTTTGAAGCTGTCTGTGTCCACCAGCCTAAATGACAGAATTTCATAGGCCAGTAGTTTAGAAATGCTGGCATTCAGGGCCAGGGATCGAGGGTGGCTAGGTGGAAATTTACGCTTTCTCTCAAATGTTTGTGAGATGGAGAGCTGAACGCTGCCGTGTGACATGGTTGAGATGCTTGGTGATGGAGGTGGTGGTGGTACATCCCCTGTTTGCTGGGCGGCAGGTGCCAACGTTCCTCCAGAGGCGCAGCTTGCCCCTGATGTAGTATATGGCCAAAAAATAAACAGACTATTGCTGGTTAAATGCACTTGGTGTGACAGCTTCACCCTGATGTAGGCTTTAGCCAAAAAACAACCACACCATTGAGGGTTAAATGCACTTGGTCGCAGCTTGTGCTGGCGCACCACAAGACACGAAATGGCCTCCGATCACCCCAGAAAAAAGTGACTGACAAACGGTCTGGGCAGCCTAAAAACAGTGAGCAATTGAGTATCAGCAGCTCAATGACCCACAGCTGCAGATCGATCAATAATCAAGTCCTTTGGAGGAGTTAATCTGCCTAATCTCGCCCTACTGTCGCAGCCGCAACCTCTCCCTACGCTAATCAGAGCAGAGTGACGGGCGGCGCTATGTGACTCCAGCTTAAATAGAGGCTGGGTCACATGGTGCTCTGGCCAATCACAGCCATGCCAATAGTAGTGTGATGGCCTCTTGGGGCAAGTAGTATGACGCTTGTTGATTAGCTGCTTTGCAGCCTTTCAAAAAGCGCCAAGAAAGCGTCACAAAAGCGCCAAGAAAGCGACGAACACCGAACCCGAACCCGGACTTTTACAAAAATGTTCGGGTCCGTGTCACGGACACCCCAAAATTCGGTACGGACCCGAACTATACAGTTCGAGTTCGCTCATCCCTAGTCGTGTCCCCTCACTATTGTAGGGTGTTCAGGGGTTATATAGTCGAGGTACGTGGATATGCAACCATCCACCTTTGGGATCTTTGCATAGGCTGAGCAACCAGGGAAAGTGCTAGGTCTTGTGCAGGGGTCTCCCTTTTGGTTCCTTAGCTTTGGATCCAGTGAGTCATATATGCATGTTGCTTTGTCTTGTTTCCTGTACACCGTCCGTGACATTATAAGCCGCCAAAACCGTCTCAAGCATGGATCCGGTTTCACTTTTCGCTGAACGCTTCCAGGGTCTTTCATTGGAGGTAGCTGATCTCCGTAAGACTTTTTCTCAGCTTCAAGTGACCGGTTCAGCTTGCGTTTTATGGGGTTTGTTCTGAGCCTAAGATCTCGCTCCCGGATACGTTCTCCGGGGGTAGTGAGAATTTTGTGCGTTTTAGAGAGGCTTGCAAACTCCATTTTCGCCTTCTTCCCCATTCCTCTGGTGATGAGGAACGGAGGGTGGGGATCATTATATCGCTGCTCAGGGGTAACGCTCAGTCTTGGGCCTTTTCGCTGCTGGAGGGGGCATGGTCTCTCCGTTCAGTGGATGAATTCTTTTTAGCCCTGGGTCAGATATATGATGATCCGGATCGTATTGCTCTGGCTGAGTCTAGACTACGTCTATTATGCCAGGGTAAACAATCCACAGAGATATACTGCTCAGAATTTCGGAGATGGGCAGCTGATACTGGTTGGAATGATGCTGCACTCCGAAGTCAATTTTGCCATGGTCTTTCAGAGGGATTGAAAGATGCATTTGCCTTTCATGAAAGGCCTATTTCCTTGGACTCTGCTATGTCTCAGGCCGTTCGTATTGACAGGCGTCTTAGGGAGAGAGGAGAGAACTCTCCTTCCTGTCATACTCAGTCCCAGGACAGTGCAGCGGTCCCATTCTGTGCGCAGGGGTCTCAGTCGCTGTCAGCCCCTTCTCAGCAGGAGCCCATGCAGCTGGGGTTGATTGCTTCTGACAATAGAAGATTCAGCCCGCATGGGAGGGTTTGTTTTTGTTGTGGAGGTATAAATCATTTGGCAAATGTTTGTCCCTCTAGGAGATTCAGGCAGTTCTCTGGGAGTAATAAAGAAATAAAGAGAAAAAAATCTTTTAAAAATGTTCCGTCTGTTACTATTGGCAGGGTTGAGGCGGAAATTGAAGGTTTTCCGTTTGCTTGTAGTTCCCGTTTTGTCCTGCCTGCTAGGGTGGCGCTAGAGAGCAAGAGCATTTTTTGTGAGATTTTTGTGGATAGTGGAGCAGCGGTCAATCTCATTGATAGTCAATTTGCAATAACTCATGGTTTCCAGGTGTGCACTTTGGGAAAGGATATTCCTGTTTTTGCTATTGATTCCGCTCCACTTTCTCAGAAATCATTAAAGGGCATAGTTCACAATATCCGTTTAATTGTGAGTGATGCTCATGTTGAGGATGTGTCATGTTTCGTCCTTAGCGGTTTGCCTACTCCTCTAGTGTTGGGGCTACCCTGGCTCACTAAACATAATCCCACCATTGATTGGCAAGCGAGGCAAATAAATGGTTGGAGTGACTTTTGCAGAGAGAATTGCCTCACGACATCTGTTTCTGAGGTTGCTACTAAGACTGTACCATCTTTTCTCTCTGAATTTTCGGATGTCTTCTATGAGAGTGGAAATCAGGATTTGCCCCTGCACAGGGAGTACGATTGCCCTATTAATCTCATCCCAGGCACCAAGCTGCCTAAATCTCGTTTATACAATCTTTCCCAACCTGAAAGGATCGCTGTGCGTGCTTATATCTCTGAGAGTCTGAGAAAAGGACACATACGACCCTCGAAGTCACCTGTTGCCGCTGGTTTTTTCTTTGTTAAGAAAAAAGATGGTTCTTTAAGACCTAGTCTGGATTTCAGGGAGCTGAACAGTATCACTATTCGTAACCCTTATCCGCTTCCTCTAATCCCGGACCTGTTTAACCAGGTTGTTGGGGCTAAAGTCTTTTCCAAATTAGATCTAAGAGGGGCATACAACCTGGTCAGGGTCAGAGAAGGAGACAAATGGAAGACGGCCTTCAATACCCCTGAGGGCCATTTTGAAAATTTGGTTATGCCTTTTGGTTTGATGAATGCCCCAGCCGTTTTTCAGCATTTCGTGAACAGCATTTTTTATCATTTGATGGGAAAATTTGTATTAGTGTATTTGGATGACATTTTGATTTTTTTCTCCTGATTTCAAAACTCATAAGGAACATTTACGTCAGGTCTTGCTCATTCTGCGGGAGGATAAATTATATGCTAAACTGGAAAAATGTGTGTTTGCGGTTCCAGAAATTCAATTTCTGGGGTTTCTTCTCTCCGCTTCTGGTTTTCGCATGGACCCCGAGAAGGTCCGCGCTGTGCTTGAGTGGGAGCTTCCTGAGAATCAGAAGGCGCTGATGCGTTTTTTGGGCTTTGCCAATTATTACAGGAAGTTTATTTTGAATTATTCCTCTATTGTTAAACCACTCACTGATATGACCAGAAAGGGGGTAGATTTTTCTTTTTGGTCGGTAGAGGCGCGTAAGGCTTTTTCTAATATCAAGGAGAGTTTTGCTTCCGCTCCCATCTTGGTGCAACCTGATATTTCTTTACCCTTCATAGTTGAGGTTGATGCTTCTGAGGTGGGTTTGGGTGCGGTCTTGTCTCAGGGTTCCTCCATTGACAAATGGCGACCATGTGCCTTTTTCTCGAAAAAAACTCTCCTCCGCAGAGAGAAATTACGATGTGGGAGATAGGGAATTGTTGGCCATCAAGTTGGCTTTTGAGGAATGGCGCCATTGGCTGGAGGGAGCCAGACACCCCATTACCGTGTTTACTGACCATATAAATCTGGCCTACTTGGAGTCAGCCAAGCATCTGAACCCGAGACAGGCCAGATGGTCTTTGTTCTTTTCAAGGTTTAATTTTGTTGTCACGTTCCGCCCTGGAGTTAAGAATGTGAAGGCGGATGCCCTGTCACGTTGTTTTCCGGGAGGCGGGAATTTTGAAGACACGGGTCCCATTTTGGCTGAAGGTGTGGTGGTCTCTGCTCTTTTTTCTGAATTGGAGGCAGAGGTGCAGGCAGCCCAGTCAGAGGCTCCTGATCTTTGTCCTCCTGGGAGGTTGTTTGTGCCTCTCGCTTTAAGACACAAGATTTTTAAGGAACACCACGATACGGTTCTTGCTGGGCACCCGGGGGCAAGAGCCACACTGGATCTCATCGCTCGGAGATTCTGGTGGCCTGCGCTTCGTAAGTCGGTTGAGGATTTTGTGGCAGCCTGCGAGACTTGCGCTCGTGCCAAAGTCCCTCATTCACGGCCATCAGGTCCTCTCCTTCCCTTACCCATTCCTTCCCGTCCTTGGACACATCTGTCCATGGACTTCATAACGGACCTGCCTCGTTCCTCGGGGAAGACTGTGATTCTGGTGGTGGTGGACCGTTTTAGCAAAATGGTGCATTTCATCCCTTTTCCTGGTTTGCCCAATGCTAAGACGCTGGCGCAGGCATTTATTGATCACATTGTCAAATTGCACGGTATTCCTTCAGACATTAGTCTCTGATAGGGGCACGCAGTTTGTTTCCAGATTCTGGAAGGCTTTCTGTTCTCGCTTGGGGGTTCAGTTGTCATTCTCTTCTGCTTTCCACTCGCAGTCGAATGGCCAGACAGAGCGCGTCAATCAGAATCTGGAGACATATCTGCGCTGTTTTGAGGCGGAGAATCAAGAGGATTGGTGTTCTTTTTTGTCCCTTGCTGAGTTTGCTTTAAATAACCGTCGTCAGGAGTCCTCTGATAAGTCACCATTTTTTGGTGCATATGGGTTTCATCCGCAGTTTGGGACTTTCTCGGGAGAGGGGTCTTCTGGTTTACCTGATGAGGACAGATTCTCCTCGTCTTTGTCATCTATTTGGCAAAAGATTCAGGATAATCTAAAGAGCATGAGTGAGAGATATAAGCGTGTGGCAGATAAGAGACGTGTGCTTGGTCCGGACCTGAATGTTGGTGATCTGGTGTGGTTGTCTACCAAGAATATCAAATTGAAGGTTCCCTCCTGGAAGTTGGGTCCTAGGTTTATTGGGCCTTACAAAATCCTGTCTGTCATCAATCCTGTTGCCTACCGTCTTGATCTTCCTCAGACTTGGAAGATCCATAATGTTTTTCATAAGTCCTTATTGAAACCTTATGTTCAACCCATTGTACCCTCGCCTTTGCCCCCTCCTCCGATTATGGTTGATGGGAATCTTGAATTTCAGGTCTCTAGGATTGTGGATTCTCGTCTTGTCCGCGGTTCTCTTCAGTACCTTGTTCATTGGGAGGGTTATGGTCCTGAGGAGAGGATGTGGGTCCCAGTGACGGACATTAAGGCCTCTCGTCTCATCAGGGCTCTCCATAGGTCCCATCCTGAGAAGGTGGGTTTTGAGTGTCCGGAGTCCACTCGTAGAGGGAGGGGTACTGTCACAACCAGACAGCTGAGAAGCTCTGACAGAGGCCTTTCAGATCCTCCTCCTTGAGTTTTCTTTGTTGTGGTATTCAGTTCCTCATCTCGTTAGCCTCTCTCAGCTGTCATGTAGTTGGACTGATTGCTTCCCTTTAAATTCCTCCCCATAATGCTTTACTGGGCGGCTTATACTTCTTCCTGGAGTGTGTGTGCATGCTGATCCTGTTTCCCAGTCTGCTACAAAGTTAAGTGCTGTACATTTATCTGTTTTCTGTTTGCTGGATCCCAGGTGACCCTGACTCCCTCCGTGTCTGGTGTAGGGAGCCGGTGGTCGTCTCCCCTCACTATTGTAGGGTGTTCAGGGGTTATGTAGTCGAGGTACGTGGATATGCAACCATCCACCTTTGGGATCTTTGCATAGGCTGAGCAACCAGGGAAAGTGCTAGGTCTTGTGCAGGGGTCTCCCTTTTGGTTCCTTAGCTTTGGATCCAGTGAGTCATATATGCATGTTGCTTTGTCTTGTTTCCTGTACACCGTCCGTGACATGGGCTCCTTCACAGGGGGCGTGGCTGGGCTCCAAGAAGGTTAGTACAGCCCCTTACCAGGCTCATTTACATATCTATAAAATAATATTTTAAACACAATAAAAGCACACAGCGCTATGGGACAGGTATATTACGGACATGCTAGCGGCGATCTAGCCGTGCATGTCCGCAGCTCTATAGGCTAAAACGAGGTGACAGAATCCCTTTAATCCAAAGTTGTTTCGTTCAAAACTTCAGAATAATACCGTAGAGAGATTAGTCTCCATTCAGTATTAGATTGTATGGGCTCCATTGAGCTAAATTAAGTTATTCACGAAGTTGCGTAAGACTTCATTGAATAACTTTGGTAATTGATTATTACTGTGAAAAAAACAATTCAAAACTTGAAACCGAACTTGGCTTTGGTTCCGAGTGGTACCTTAGAACTAAAGCCAACTTTGGTTCCAAGGTTTTTCACTGTAATAATCAATTACCAAAGTTATTCAAAGAAGTTGCGCATGACTTCGTGAATAACGGACTTAAGTACATTCTAATGTTGTACGGAGAAGGATCTCTGTACAGCATTATAACTGATTTTTTTTTGTTCTAATATATTTAGCATCTGAAGTTGCTTCGCTCATCTCTAATAGCCATCATTGAACAAATCATTTTGAATACAACAATACAGTGCTGCCACCTATTGGTGTATTCCTCTAATAGCCGCTGAAGCCTGTTTGGGGCTTTGGGCTATTAGTGCATTGTAACAGGTTCCCCAAACTCACCCGGGGAATGCTGGAGCGGGAGCGCGTGGCTACAGCTTCTGGCCTGCTCAGATGCCGAGGTCACATTTGACCATGCCATCTGAGCAAGAAATTTATGCAATCAGCCTTATGGCTGATCGCACATATGTGCAGAAGAAACCCAGTGGCTATGGTACCCTCTGCACTCGCGAGCGGGTGCCATGTTTTAAATCCTAACTGTCATATTTTTTTTATTTGCTAGTTTATTAGAGCTAGGCATGTATAACTGAGTTAGTCTGTCAATGATTGTCAAAAGATCTGTAATTACCTTATATTAACAGCTTTCATTAATGTCCTCTATCCCTTTCCACTGCTACCTTTAAAAGACTGTTGCTATGGCTTGTCTGTCTTCCTTTTAGTATAAACAGAAGACAGGGGGACGGTCCTTCACACTGCATGCCTGCATTAGGCTTTAGAGTGAGGAGGCGTGTCTCTCAGTAATCCAATCTAATTGGCTGGCAGGGAGATGCTGGCTACAGCAAGTGTGTATGGGAAGTGAGGGAAAAGCAGTTTTGGCCTCAGAATTGGCAGAGGAGCCATTTTTATGAAAACATGACAGTTACCCTTTAAAGCCGTGGCTATATATGTACGGCAGAGGTCATGAAGAGGTTAACTGGCAGATAAAAATGTTGGTGACACATTCCCTTTAAGCCATACAGTGCCATGCAGAAAACAAAGATGTGGTACAAAAAGCTGGGCGTGCACATTGTACAGATGGCACTGTATAATGCTTTTGTGTTATTTCAATCTGCAGGTGTCACGGATGCGGTGTGGGTGGGGAAACTCCACACCAAGCACAGGAGGAAAGAGGAAAGGAACTAGGCCTGGAAACTAGGGTAAAGGAAAAGGTCACCTCCTAGAACAACCCTAATCCAAGTCCTGACTAACTATCAGTATGAACTAACCTCAATGGTAGGAAAGTGCATACACTGGAACCTAGAGCCCTAACACACCTTGTAGGGCCCTGGTATAGTGACAGGACTTGAGACAACCTATTCCTCCACCAGAAGGATGAACAGGAGTCTCCCTCAGGCCTAGATACAAAAGACAGTGAAATACAACAGTCACAGTGCTCTTCTCTGTACCTGAGTTGCCATGTAGGCTGGCTGCATGCGCCCTTGCGTACTGGCTGCAGGCCGAAATCATGTGCAGGCTGGTTGCTAGGGGCTGCGTGCTGGCCTCTGTATCCGTGTTGAATCGCCTGTGTATGTTTTCACTCCCTAATTGTGTTCTATGGTTCAGTTCCGGTGCTTGGTTTGTAGTTATTCCCTCTTGTTCTGGCTCAGTTGTTCCATGTATTCTGGTTGCCAGGGGCAACGACCTTCACTTCTGCCTGTTAGTTTTGCCTGCTTCTGTTTGGTTCTGTTGGGGTTAACTCCGCTGTTCTGAGTCTGGGTGGGGCCTTCTCAAGTGCCTCGTCATTCAGCTTTAAGTCCCTGTGATCTGTGGGGTTTGGGGTCAGTATGTCCTGTTCTGTTCTAGGTGTAGCTGCTTGCTGCTGACCCAAGGGGTCTTACCGTCTGCTCGTTTGTATTGTTCCGCCTAGGTTTACATTGTTGTGTTCTGAATCTTGTTTATGCCATGTCCTGTTCTGTCTGTGCCTCCCCTGCATTCTGTTATGTTCCTGGTCTGTTTCCTGTTCGCCTAGCAGTGCGTAACTGCGTCTGAGAGCCTGGCAGTGCTTAACTGCTTCCGATGTAGCCTGTCCCATGTCTGTCCTGCTGTGTCCATTAGCTTAGCAGAGCTTATCTGTCTGTTTCTGTTCTTGTCAGTTTCTGTCCATATCTGTATCTGCTTGTTTCTTGTCTGCCTTCAGAAGAGGGTCCCGGGCTTCCCTAGGAGGGGGAATCGCCATCCGTGTGCAGCTCTGCCTGGGGCCTCCTAGCTTGCGGCGCAGGTAACTGCTTCTGCCTTTGCTATGCCTTGTCTGTGGTATCTGAATCTGTATCAGTATTGCTGTCTGACTCTGCTGGTACCATTGTTGGTATCTTCTGGTCTGCTGTACCAGCTGCCACTGACTCTGTTTACGCTCTGGAGTCGCCCCTGGAAACTACCGTGACTCAAGTCTATCCTCACCACCAGAGGCGCTAGTGAAGACCAGGTGTTGCTTAGTTATGCCCCTCCAGAGTATTGCCAGTCAGTGCCACAGTGGGCACACACCCTCTGGTTCGTTACAACAACAAACAAAATACAAATAGGGAAGACGACACTTAACTTCACGTGGAGCAAAGGCAGCACCATGAGCTCAACCGAGATCCAACAACCAGCTAGCCCAGAAACTGAAGCTATAAACCGCTTCCAAAGAAGGGGTAAGCAGTAATAAAAAGGGGACGTTAAATGACCAAACCAACACCTGCAATAAGTGTGGTCATTACCAAAACAACATAGACACAAATGATCCACAAGGAACCAGTTGGATTAACCCACGTGTTGCCAGTCTCTCTGATCTCCTGACAACTGTCAAGGGCGTGTCCATGACAGCAAGCCAGGTGGAAAAATTCCTTCATTTTCAAGGAGTGGTGATTAAAGCCTTAATTTTTCAAAATCAAGAAGAGGAAGGTCCCAGTACTTCTGGAACTGACGGTGCTCATATTGTACCAGGGAAATGTTGCCCTGGTGAAATCCCACATACAGCAAGGAAAGGAAAGACCTCAAAAAGATGTAGATTGTGCTCGAAAAATTGTATACAAATGGACACCATTTATCATTGTGAAATCTAGCCTGAAAAACCTGCCTCTGTACAAAGGATTGCTTAAAAGCATGCCACACATCCATGAAGTATTCATTTTACCTTTTATGTACCCTGTAACTTTACTACATTATTACACACAGCTTACATATACACTTTCACCAACCACTACACATCCATTTCTGGAAAACACATGTGGGGTCAAAATGCTCAACACACCCCTTCAAAAATTACTTGAGGGGTGTAGTTTCCGAAAAGAGGTCACTTTTTATTGGGCTCTATTTTATTTCACATCAGAACCTCAGCAATTGTCAGACAATGCTGTGTAAGTCACTATATTAGGCCTCCAGTGTGCATGGTGTACTTTCACTTTGGAGCCCTGTCATATATCCAGACTACACTTTAGGGACATATGTAGGGTGTGTCTATCATGAAATGCAGTATAATAACAAAGAGCTGACTTTTCACAGTGGCACAACATATTGGGCAGTGAAATTGCATATCTGGAAAAATTAAAATTGTTATATTGCACCCTCTACTACACATTAATTTCTGGAAAACACCTGTGGGGTAAGAATGCTAAGCAGACCCCTTGAAAAATTCCATAACTTGTTGGGGACACAGGGCGTACCTGGTCTTTTTTTTGAGTTACCACTGTAGGGTTCTTCAAATGGAACATGGCACCTGAAAACTATTCCAGTACAATCTCTAGTATTTAAAAATCCTACAGCACTCCTTCCATTCTGAGCCCTGCGGTGTGCCCATACAACAGTTTACGGCCACATATGGGGGTGTTCCTTTAGACTGCAGAATCAGGGTAACCAGTATTGAGGTTTGTTTTGCAGTTAATCACCCAAGATAGAGGAATAACTTAAAACGTTACCTTTAATAATTGTGGTTAAAATGAACATGGCTACTGCCATTCTGAACTCGCACCCATTCATATGCTGCTCCTAGAAGGAGGAGCGAGCAGTTCTAGCAAAATGCAAAGGACAAAACAGGGGCTTGATAGGAAGTTTTAGGCTCCAGTGCCGACCGGGGTCACTATTTTTAGGGTGAGTGCTCTGAATATGCCGGAATAAGGCTAGAGTTTGAAAGGACTCAGCAAGTTGATATATAGTTGAAATTAGTACCTAACTCCTAAAATAGGTTAATATGTGATCTGGACATGAGGAAAGTATAAAATGCACCAGAAACATACAAAAATATTAGTTATATGTTTATAGTGTGTTCATAGCAAATATGTTCATTTTAACTGCGATAATTGAAGGTTAAGTTTTACGTTATTCCTCCATCTTGGGTAATCAGCTTTTGAATAGGAGGTAGCAGAATAGTGTACCTAAAATATTAAGCTGTATATGAAGTAAAGGTTCCAGTGTTCTGGGGTTAATAGGCTGTATATAGTGAAAATGTTCCAGTATTGTGGGGTTAATGGGCTGTATATAGGGTAAATGTTCCAGTGTTGTGGGGTTATTAGGCTGTATATATGGAAAAGGTTCCAGTGTTGTGGGTTAATAGGCTGTATATGGGGGTAAAGCTGCCAGTGTAGTGGGGTTAATAGACTGTATATAGGGAAAAGGTTCTAGTGTTGTGGGGTTAATAGACTATATATGGGGATAAAGCTTCCAGTGTAGTGGGGTTAATATGCTGTATATAGGGTAAAGGGTCGAGTGCTGTGGGGTTAATATGCTGTATATGGGGTAAAGGGTCTAGTGTTGTGGGATTAATATGCTGTATATGGGGTAAATGGTCTTGTCTTCAGACAAACTTTGTAGCCACCTGCTTCTTTAGGTGTGGATAGGGTTCCCGGCCATGTCAACTTTATGTAGTACAAATCACAGCAAGAGAATTAGCGAAAGTTGATTGTATTTTTATTCAGAAAACGTGAAATGCGAACATTTTCGGACGATAATTCAGCCTTCGTCAGGCACTACAATTGTCCAATGGAACGTAATCAAAATAAGGCTTGTGTTAGCATACATCAAAAATAATGTGACAATATATCGCATAACAAGCACATAAGATATACTGCCATATAGTAGTATTTTGCGTTTACATCTGTGCGCAGTTATTAAGGTAATAAAAATGCATGAGATATCCTAAGTAACCAAATGCCCCTTGTAATAAGGTGTTGTTGCTTGATATATAAAGAGATAATAATGCCAAAAATTACATTCCAAGAGGTGTTACAATAGTTCTCACATATTCTCAAAAATGTTTTAAAGGGATCCTATTTCAAATAATCCAAAAAGTATATGCTATGTGCTGCTGGAGGGTAGAAGTTCAGAAGGAGTAACACCAGTTGTGGCAGAAGGGGGCATAAAGGCCGCCTGGAGTAGATGGTCTGATATGACTGCTGTGTCATGGGGTTAATATGCCTCCTCTAACACCTAGGGCAGGCATGTCCAAACTGCGGCCCTCCAGCTGTTGCAAAACTACAACTCCCAGCATGCCTGGATAGCTCACAGCTATTAGGGCATGCTGGGAGTTGTAGTTTTGCAACAGCTGGAGGGCCGCAGTTTGGACATGCCTGCCCTAGGGTGTTATCCTATTGTCTCCTTGTCTCCTGTGAGCGCCTGGAGGAATTGACTCAGACAGTGCATACCAACCTCCAGGCAGCCCAACAACGACAGCGCAGATGGTATGATAAGGGGGCCAGAGACCGCAGCTTTCAGATAGGGCAGAAGGTGGTAATTCTGAGGCCAGTCCACAATGACAAGCTGCAGGCCTCCTGGCAGGGCCCATACAAGGTGGTAGAACAGATCTGTGATACCACCTATGTGATCGGCCCTTGCGCTGGGGCGGGTGGCAGACGCATGCTCCATGTAAATATGCTGAAGCCATACTACAAGCACGTGGAAAATGTAGCCGCCATCTGTGCCTCTACCACAGAAGACTTTGATAACTTACCCCTCCCAGACCTCCTAGAGAGAGGAGACTAGAACGAGGGCCTGGGAGCAGTACAGTTGGGGGAGCGCCTGAGCCCCCAGGAATGGGCACAAGCACAAAGGTTAATTCAGGATAAAGGGGCCACGTTCTCTGATCGCCCCAGGTACACACCCCTAGCTACCCATAGGGTAGAGACGCCCGGACAAACCCTGATACGACAACCCCCGTACCGCATACCTGAGTCTGTAAAGGAGAACATGCGCAAGGAGATTGAGGAAATGTTACAGTTAGGTGTTATAGAACACTCTTGACAGCCCCTGGACCTCCCCGGTAGTGCTTGGTGCCGAAGCGGGATGGGACAACCCGCTTCTGCGTAGACTACAGGAGGCTCAATGACAAAACCATATCTGACGCCTACCCTATGCCCCGGATAGATGAGCTCCTGGATAAAATGGCCAGAGGCCAGTACCTCACTACAATAGATCTATGTAAGGGGTACAGGCAGATTCCCTTAGCCGAGGAAGCCGTCCCCAAATCAGCGTTTGTCACCCCGTTTGGCCTGTACCAGTTTAGGGTCATGCCATTCGGGATGAAAAATGCCCTGGCTACTTTTCAGAGGATGGTGGATCGGTTATTGGACGGGTGCCAGGAGTGCGCTTGCGCCTATTTAGATGACATAGCCATTTTTAGTCACTCCTGGGCTGAACACCTGACCAACATAGGAGCCGTGCTAGACCGGATCAGGGAGGCAGGGTTAACCCTTAAACCCAGTAAATGCCATATAGGGATGGCTGAAGTCCAATATCTAGGCCACCGAGTAGGGAGCAGCCAACAGAAACCCGAGCCTGCCAAGATGGATGCCGTAGCCAATTGGCCAACCATCCGTACTAAGACCCAAGTGCTAGCCTTCCTGGGTCCCACCGGGTACTACCAGAACCTTGTGCCTAATTACAGCACCCTAGCCAAGCCCCTCACGGATTTGACCCGCAAAAACCTCTCTAAGCTTGTAGTCTGGGCCCCAGAGTGTGAACAGGCATTCCAGCAACTGAAAACCGCCCTGATCAATGCACTTGTACTCGCCGCTCCTGATCCAACTAAACGATTCCTTGTCCACACAGACTCTTCTATGTTTGGATTAGGAGCAGTGCTGAGCCAAATCGGAGCAGATGGAGATGAGCACCGAGTAACTTGCCTAAGCAGAAAACTCCTACCCAGAGAAGTAAGTTATGGTGCCATCGAAAAAGAATGTCTGGCCGTGGTGTGGGCTCTTAAAAAGCTGCAGCCCTACTTGTATGGGCAACCCTTTTCCTTACTCAAAGAACACAACCCGTTGGTGTGGCTAAACAGGGTATCAGGAGACAATGCTAGGCTGCTGTGCTGGAGCTTGGTGCTGCAGCCTTTTGACTTTTCCATCCACTACCGCCGTGGGAAACAAAATGGCAATGCCGACGGCTATCCAGACAAACTGAACTTGAAAAGTGATCTGTGGGTACTCCTCCGGACATCCCCAAGCCGATCTTTGGGATCAGACTGTGTATGCCAGCTTGTGATTCTAGGGGAGCATTGTTGCAAACCTAGACACTTCGGTATATCAAAGACTGGGTTTCCCCATGCACAGGGTTTCCATAATGGCATTCCAGGGGTTTTCCCCTGGTGGACTCTGTGGAAAACTTAACCTGCAATGCTATTCCCTTATGGTTCGTTACTTGTAAGACAAAAGTAATCAGGGACCCGCCGAGCCCTCGTCTGGCTATTCAACAGAAACACAATGGCTACAACGTCAATTGGCTTATCCTTCAGCTGAGGGGAGGGGATGTGTGGCATACAACTTTTGTTCGTGAAACTAGCATAGGAATGCCCTCAGTCTTGTAGAGTGTAAAATTGACACATGACCCTAGTCTTTGATATACCAAAATGGCTGGATTTGCCACAACGTGGTACAGATGATCAGACAGGCTCAGGGTCAGACAGGTCCAGTAGTCGATGTAGGGGGCAGGCAAACAGGCTGGGTCAAACAGAGAAGATTGGAACAGAACACCTCTGTTATTACTGTTAGTAACTCAATGCTCAGACAACTTCCTAGGAGAAGCTGCAATAAAAAAAATTTAACCTCGCCTAGGGGCCATGCTAGGAGGCAGGAAGCATGCACCCTTGATAGCCGCCCACGTGTACAGCAATCTGTAACTAGCAGCTATCTCTGTATTCACACTTACACTAGGGATGCAATCAATCACAGATAAAACACCCCTCATGTTCAACTGAAGTTAGAAATAACAGGGATTGAAATGTTTAAAAAGTTTTACTGAATCTTTTCCCACAACACTATACATTACTCTGCTCAGCTTCTCCTGCTTTATAACATGCTGCCAGCAGGTTTCACTGCATTTTGTGGTGACAAGTCCTTTTTAAGAGTATAATTTTGTATGTTCAGAAGGAATGTAGACCTCCAAAAAGGCTATGAGCTGAGCACTGCAATTGGTCAGCGCTACAGCATAGGAGAAAGAGACTCCGGCAGGTTCCCCTGGGTGGAGCCTAACTATGAACATACCGGAGGCTATAACCGGAGAACGGAGCAGCGCCCGGGGATAACAGTAAGTGCAGGAGGATCCCTGGGCGCCGCTCTACACGTCTGTATAGTCAGTTTAGATACTTTTTTTCTGGTGAAAGGTCCTCTTTAAAAGGGTTTTCCGAGATATTTTAACTAGTGACTTATCCTCAGGAGTATGGGAGTAAAACCTGCCAAAAGTAAAATGAAATTGAAAAACCTAAAATTATAATAAATTTTTTTTTAGGGTAAGGGCTCATGCACACGACTGTATGTTTTGTGCTCTGCAGAAACCAGATACGCCAAAAATACGGATGACGTCCGTGTGCATTTTGTATTTTGCGGAACGGAACAGCTGGCCCCTAATAGAACCATCCTATCCTTCTCCATAATGCGGTCAATAATAGGACATTTTTTTGCAGAACAGACATACAGAAGCAGAATGCACATGGAGTAATTTCCTTTTTTTTTTGCGGATCCATTGAAATGAAACGAACACAGAAAGAAAATATGTTCGTGTGCATGACCCCTATGTGTCAGGGTTTGGTCAGTATTAAGGTTACGATCAGTTTTAGGGCTCATGCACACGAACGTATTTTCTTTCCGTGTCCGTTCCGCATGCAGAACCATTCAATTCAATGGGTCCGCAAAAAACCCTGAAGTTACTCCATGTGCATTCTGTTTCCGTATCTCCGTTCAGAAAAAAAATAGAACATGTCCAATTATTGTCCGTATGACAATGCGTATGAGCCCTTAGGGTTACGATTAATAACAGGGTCAGTATTAGGCTTACTGTTATTATTACGGTTGGTATTACAGTTAGGAGTCCATATTAGGATTAGTAATAAGGTTAGGGTCAGTATTACAGTTTGGATTAGTACTAGGGCCAGGGGTCAGTTTTCGGGCACATACACAGAAAAGGGAAGGACGGTCTCAATCTGTCCCAGAGGGGTCCCACGATGATCCTGCAGCGCTGCAGACAGGCCTCTTCTGGCAGGTCTGCTCTAGTGTAACAGCGCAGGTGGCGCGATGACATCATCTACATCACAGAGAAGTGCCCGGAATGGAGGGACAGGGAACCAATAGTTCCCTTCTTCCACCGGAGCTGTCAGATGCTCAATTATGATTGCGGCTAGTATACACAGATATAATTGAGTGCAGGAGCTCCAGAAACCAGGTGAATTCACCTGGGCCAGTGTTGAACCGGGGTGCCTAGGGCCCACCAGAACTAATTCTGGGGCCCACCTTATAAATACATGGAAATATTAGGCCCCTTTCACACAAGCGAGTTTTCCGCGCGGGTGCAATGCGTGACGTGAACGCATAGCACCCGCACTGAATCCTGACCCATTCATTTCAATGGGTCTGTGTACATGAGCGTTGTTTTTCACGCATCAGTTCTGCGTTGTGTGAAAATCGTAGCATGTTCTATATTCTGCGTTTTTCACGCAGCCCTGGCCCCATATAAGTGAATGGGGCTGCGTGAAAAACGCATTGCATCCGCAAGCAAGTGCGGGTGCGATCCGTTTTTCACTGATGATTGCTAAGAGATGTTGTTTGTAAACCTTCAGTTTTTTATCACGCGTGCGAAAAACGCATCAAAACGCATTGCACCTGCGCGGAAAAAACTGAACAACTGAACGCAATCGTAGACAAAACTGACTGAACTTACTTGCAAAGTTGTGCGAGTTTCACTGAACGCACCCTGAACACATCCGGCTCCAATCCGCAATGCCCGCGTGAAAGGGGCCTTAGGGTACATCATGTCACACTGGACATAAACGCTGGAGATTTGCTGCGCACAAGTATATGGTGGCAGGTCTACAGCGTTTACGTGCCAGCAAAGTGGATATGATTTTAAGGGGTCTCAGCCACATGTTACAAACAAAATTCACTGCACAAATTGGACTGCGGTGCGGATTTTAATTCAGTGGCATGATTTGCTGAGGATTTTACTGCTGCAGATTTACAAAATTACGGACCCTCCCGTTCTTCAAGACTACGCCACACAGAACTGTATTGTGTACTACCATACATCAATATCGTAGGCTGGGGACCAGCAACCTTTTGGAGCTCCAACTGTTCTGAAAATACAGCTCCCAGGTTTCACATCTATGGCCGTTACAAGAACAGCTGAGTAAATGTGCATGCTGGGAGTTGTAGTTTCACAGCAGCTGGAGTGCCGAAAGCAGTGGCGTAGCTAAAGGCTCATGGGCCCCGTTGCAAGAGTTCAGCTTGGGCCCCCTCTTCCCTCAGTGCTTTGTGGCCAAGGGCAGGGAAGCACATAGCCTTTGCGGTGCCTGAGGCAAAAATTGAAACGGCAACACCTACCCCCCATGCCAAATTTTTGTCCTAACCCTTTCTCTTCAGACAGAGGAGTGACTTGACCAGCATGTACTTTGTATAATACCGATGTGTTCTTAAGCGGCACAGGGGTCTTTGGACTCCCTCAGGCTTCTGGGCCCATTAGCGACTGCTACCTCTGCACCCCCTATAGCTATACCCCTGGCCAAAGGTTGCATGAGCACTATTGTAGGCCATCAATACTGATTATAGGGGTCTGAGGACATTTACTAATCGTTTTATGCCACTATACTGATGTAAAAAGTCAACGATTATGGCGCATGACATATGTGTACCATAATTTGTGACTTTTTTAGCTTCTTGGCACTTTTCTGGAACAACGTCCACCACGTCCTCACTCAAGTAGGGCAGAGCGGATTAACCCCATAAATGCTGTGGGTGCTTAGGCACCATGGCATCTAGGGTGTTAACAGGGCAGTAGAGTTGATAATATAATCATAATCCTAGTATACTTCACTCCTCAAATAAATCACACAATCTATTAGACCAGAGGTGGGCAAAGTTTTTGACTCGTGGGCCACAATGGGTTCATATATTGGACCCGGGGGCCAGACCAAGAGTAGATGGATGGGGCGTTTGTGTGAATTAATATAAATTAAATTTAAATTTCGTAACATTAAAGGTTTAGTTTAACTCAAGGTAGAAAAGCATAAAAATAGGTATTGTACAAAACTTTTATGCAATGTATTTCTTTCATAACACAGGATGTATAACTCACCTTCAATTTTAGTGGAAACCCTGTTGTTGGTCTCCATTTTTTGCTAAGGCATCAAAGTCTCTATAGTGCATCCCCCCCCCCCCAATATTGTGCCAGTATATAGGGCCCCCATAGTGCTTCCCCTCTTCTCCATAGTGCCCCCCATATTTTGGCAGTATATAGGGCCCCCATAGTGCTTCCCCTCTTTTTTCCATAGTGGCCCCCATAATGCTTCCCCTCTTCTCCATAGTACCAATCCATATTGTGCCAGTATATAGGGCCCCCATACTGCTTTCCCTCTTCTCCATAGTGGCCCCCATAGTGCTTCCCTGTCTTCTCCATAGTACCAATCCATATTGTGCCAGTATATAGGGCCCCCACCCCTCTTCTTGCCACAGTATACTATAAATAAGAAAAACAATAAACACATATACTTACCTTATGCTGCTGTCAGTGATGAGATGCAGGCCTCTTCCATGCTGTGTCCCTCTCTGTACGGCTCAGGCGGCGCGATGACCGGCCTCTGTGCCTGTAGCCTATCAGAGAAACGGGCAAGGAAGACTCCTCTCCCTTGCTCCTCCGCACCATTCATCTGTATCTTCTGTCCTCCTCGCCCGGCTGTAGAAATGGCCCTGGGAGGAAGCATGGAATCCGGAAGCCGCCTGAACTCACCACCTGAACTCCACCCCGTCTCTGTCACTTCCCATCGCAGTCGCATGAGCAGTTCTGCGGGCCCGATAAAAAGGTTTGCCGGGCCGTAGTTTGCCCATCACTGTATTAGACTCGTAATTTTATCCTATGCATTCAGCACAATACTAAGATTTCACTGTCACAGCGCCATCTATTGGAATGATAATCCTGTGTTAGCTGTTGGAAATGTGGAGAAGTACAGCGCCCTCTAGTGGACATACAGAGTCACTGGTCAGTGAGGAATTAAATAACATTTTGTATGCTCCACCACACCCACTACTGCTCATTTGAATGAATCTGAATGTTAGTACAACCTTAAAATGAAAATTCAAATGGGATTTCTTTTTCATTTGACTTTTGACAGGGAAAATGCCTGCAAGAGATTAAATTGAAATATCAAATTTCCAGTTTCTGCTTTGCTGCTGTATTCAGGATAGATTGGGGAGTGGAAAGTCTGGTGAGGGGGAGACCAAATTAGTAAGGAGTTACAGTAATCGAGACAGGAATGGATCAGGGCAACATGAGACAACTCCTTTAAGGCCTGATAGATTGGAGGAGAGGATGGTGGTCTAAAGTGTCAAATGCTGCAGAGAAATTGAGGAGAATTAGCAGAGAGTAGTCACCATTACCTATAGCTGTCAGTAGGTCGTTTGTCATTTTGGTAAAGGCAGTTTCTGTAGAGTGTAGGTTGTGAAAAACAGATTGTAATGGATCAAGGAGAGAATTAGCAGAGAGAGGACGAGGCAATAGTAGACCAGTTTAGAGATGAAGGGGAGATTAGAGACAGGTCTGTAGTCAGTTGTTCAGGGTGTCTTTATTTTATAATGAGGTTATTATGGAATGTTTGAAAGCTGAGGGGAAGATACCAGAAGAGAGATGGAGCTTGAGAATTTTAGTTAGGTGAGTAGTGACAGCCGGGGAGAGAGACTGGAGGAGGTGTGATGGAATTGAGTAAGTAGTGCATTGGGTAGGGTGAAAAGTAAAGAGAAGCCTGGAGATTTCTTCTTTTTTTGAGGAGATGGTGGGGGGGGGGGGGGGCAGCAGATCGTGACACTTAGAGCCTGGGAGGGAGCAAATTTCCTGCTGGATACTTTCCTTTTCTCTTTGAACCTGTATATGAGGTTGTTTCAGAAGGAAGCACATATATCGTGTATCCTGCAAGTTTCATTCAGATAAATGGGACCGCCACAGAAATTTCTGCAAACAATCTACCACATCTGAATATACTGTACCTTTAAAGGGAATCGATCACCTGTGTCATCGCTATTTAAGTAAAGGGATTGCATAGTAGCACGTCATTTTATTCACAAACGTACCTTTCTTTCAGCCATTGGTGGTTCCAGTCTTTAGAAAAAGAACCTTGTTTGAAATGCAAATTAGCCGGCAAAGTGCCCAATGGGGCGTTACACTCTGCAGAAGGAGCCCAGGCACGCCCCAAACCCACCTCTTCCCAGCTTTAAAATAACTCCCCCTGCATCAATATGTATGCCCCCCCCCCCCCCCCCCCCGTGCCACGTCACATTCCAGCCCTATCTCTAACCGCATACATATTGAAGCAGGGGGAGTTATGTTCAAGCTGAGAGGAGGCGGGCTTGGACACTGGTAAGAGGTGTGCCTGGGCTCTTTCTGCAGAATACAATGCCCAGCTAGGCACTCTGCAGGCTCATTTGCATTTCAAACAAAGTTTGTTTTCTGAAGACTGGCTAAAAGAAAGGTACATTTCTGAATAAGGATACATGTGCTACTATGCAATTCCTTTACTTAAATAGCAATGACAAAGGTGACAGATTTCATTTAAAACATTGCCATGCACTGTAATTGCCAACAGCTCACCAAGGACCTTCTGATGCCAGACTGTCAGGTCTTTTTTTTATACTAATTCAGCATCAGAATATTTTTGTCATATGTGGATTGAATTTGATATCTTTTCTCGGGGAACAAGCACATGAAGAAGTCATGTTGCAATGTGGCTGCGCTTTGGAATAGTACTGCACAGCTGTACGAGCTGCAGCAGGCTCTAAATAAACCAATTAGGATCACACTGTTAGTCTGTCTGTATTGTTAATGGCCATAAACTGATTCAGCTATATTATTATTTTTTTTTCATTACAGTGTTAACCGTCTAGGATACTTTTATATTTTAATAATTTGGACTAATTGTTCAAATTACTGCTTATTTTAATATGTAAAATTTGAAAAAGGGGTGCTTTAAATGTTATACTTTTAGGAGTTTTGTTTAATATTTTTTTATTTATTTTACTTTTATTTTTAATCCCCATAGGGGACTTCAACATGTAACAGACAGAAACAAATTGGTAGGTGTGGACCAATGGACAGTCAGCTGCGGTGCCCTTAATAGGACAGGTTCAAAGTCCTTAATACAAAGTAGAAAAGGGGTTAACGGGTGCCGCGCTAATTTGTGAAGCAGTATACGGGATCAAGAACCAGAATACAACGTGCCAAATTCGTATGATGCACAAGCGAAAAATTCCAAATCCATAAACAATAGTATACAGGCGGATCTCACACTTCCATATATACCATGCGAAGATTTTCAGCAACCTATTACTCAGCTGCACATATATGAAGACGGCTGTCTTACGTCTTCCAGTTTACATGCGAAAGAATGGATGTCCGCCTGCAATATGCGATGAAATCTCCCTTTGGAGTAACAGTCACACGAAAAGCTTGATCCGAAACAGCCCGGATTACCCTAGTAAAGGACAGAAAAAGATTGCGCAATACCCTCGGGATTTAGAAGTAGGAATACTTTAATCTACTTACAAAAGGCAAGTTTTCACAAGCATGTAAAATACCCGACCCGGGTTTCGCACTTAGCTTCGTCAGGGGCTGCAATCCAAATGCCGCCAAAGGTCAACACATATGTAGCAGTCATTGACCCCGGAACAAGTACGGACTTCCGTTTGTCCGGCAAAATATTTAAACATTTGTTTAAAAAAATTATTTGGCAATTTTAGTATTTATTTTTTAAACAAATGTTTAAATATTTTGCCGGACAAACGGAAGTCCGTACTTGTTCCGGGGTCAATGACTGCTACATATGTGTTGACCTTTGGCGGCATTTGGATTGCAGCCCCTGACGAAGCTAAGTGCGAAACCCGGGTCGGGTATTTTACATGCTTGTGAAAACTTGCCTTTTGTAAGTAGATTAAAGTATTCCCACTTCTAAATCCCGAGGGTATTGCGCAATCTTTTTCTGTCCTTTACTAGGGTAATCCGGGCTGTTTCGGATCAAGCTTTTCGTGTGACTGTTACTCCAAAGGGAGATTTCATCGCATATTGCAGGCGGACATCCATTCTTTCGCATGTGACTTCAACATGTGATCATTCGATTCCTTTTACCACAGTTTACTATTGCAGTCTATGGGGATTTTGTAGTCCGCCTATTAAATCCTGCTCCAGGTGGGGCTTAATAGGCAGTTAACAATGGCAGGCCCAGTCTATTATAGCAACTGATTGGCACTGCAATTTTACAGCCATTGGAGAACATATGAGAATGTTGGCATTACTCCTAGAGGCTCTGGTCTCTCTGCAACTTTCGCCCCCTCAGCACTTGGATTGACTTCCCCTAAAGTCAATTATAGTGGAGAGGACACAGCAATTGCAGAGGAAGCAGAGCCTCTAGGAGTAAAGACTAGCCCCTGTAGCGTCTAGATCATTAGCATTTATCATCATTTCACTTTTCTAAGCAATGTATACACATACGAACACTGCGACCAAAAGAGATGCCTTTAGCTGCCAAGCGCACATACAACAGGTCTGCCAGTTTCATGGTTCAGGTACAAATCTGCTGATAGATGCCCTTTAATGGCAGCACATTATCTCCCAGAAGGAGAAAAGGATTCTGCAAAAATATTCATTTTGCCAGAACCTTCTTTTCCCGGACATCATCTGTTGGTGGATACTTGCAAGCTCCCAATACACATTATACTGTCTCGGTTGGTTGTGCTAACAAACTAATTTTTTCATTCAAGCCTTTCCATGTTTATCTTGCTCATACCGATTAACTATGCTTTCAGATTACACTGAAGCATGCAAGTGCATAGCCGTCCTGATGGTGCATTGCAAGCAGGACTATAGAAGCATCGCAGAGAAAATAAACGTGTACAGCTTTTACATAGTAAAGCCAATGAGGCAAATTACAATTCTGCCTGAACTGACCATGCATGTCCCTTACCAGTCCAGCAGGTGGACGTTACAAAGGACAAGAAATCAGTCTGAGTTGTCCATTGACATGTATTTGATAACAGTAATATTTTTACATACAGAAGCTATGGGTGTTTGTGACTACTGCTCACCATAAGGGTTACCAGTTGTTTAAATAAATAAAAAATAAAGAAAGCAAATGATCATGATATTTATGGAATCAGTCTTTAATAGTTGCATAGTGACAATATTGTTTGCCAGAAAAAATAAAACTATGGATTTCACACATTCCTCATAATCTTATCTGTATTTGTTAAGATAAATGAACCAGAGAGACAAAACTGTATAATAATGTTTTCTGAATCCTTATGTTTCTTTAAGAATTACATTTCTTTTGTTTATGAGCAATAACTTACAAGAAGCAAACATACATGCATTGTAAGAGGTAAGAGCTTACAAATGTCCAAGTCTCTTATACATGCTGTATTGGTTTATTATGATGATGGTCAATTCAGATGTCTCAGTCTTTGTGAATAATGGACAATTCAAGGAAGATGACAGAGGACAAAACAAATCACAAGGCATGCAACATGATAGAAGGTTTGGCAATTGTGCACACTTAAAATTATTAATAATCAATAGCAAATGAAATTTAAAGGAATCCAAAAGTAGTAAGTAGGGATGTCCCGATACCAATACCAGTATCGTGACCGATACTGGACATTTGCACGAGTACTTGTACTCGTGCAAATGTCCCCGATATCACTGCCGATACCTGTGCGCCGCTTCTAAATGTGTCCGTTCGCGGCCTGCCCCTGCATCTCGCACTGTCGCACAGCAAAAACTGCTTCTTCTTGCTCCCAGTCTCCGCCCCCTCGCCCGGATTACCAGCGGCCTCCGCTGTCCCCGGCTCCTCCCATGTTTAAGACTCCGCCCACAGCCATCGGACGTGACCAGTTCTGCATGTGGTGGAGGTTGTCTGGAAAGAGACTTTTCCCGCGGCTGCTCTGATTCACACTTTCCGCAGCGGCCGCCACCGTCCCCGGCTCCTCCCCCCACAGACATCTGATCTCCGAATCGGAGCACAAGAGCAAGCCAGCCGCGAGAAATGCCTCTCCAGAGTCCAGACACCCTCCGGCCTCCTCAAACAGAGTTCGCCTGCCAGTAGTTTTAAAAGTTATAGGAACCGACCCTAGTAAGTGTATAAAGCTTAGTTAGAAGATTATAACCAGTTAGAAGAAATAAAGGTGTTGTGTCTGTCTTCTATGGCCCTGGTCCTTCCCTTCCTGCCTGCAAGCTGCACATTGATCTCTAAAAGCAGGCATTAGGGGAAGAAGAAATATACATTACTGTATGATGGCCACAAGCTTATTATACTGAGGAGGGAGGGGCTTCAAAAATTGTTGTCCTGACTCCTTACAGTATGTCTCCTTGTGGCCCCCATACAGTATAACGTCTCCTTGTGGCTGCCCCCATACAGTATAACGTTTCCTTGTGGCCCCCATACAGTATAACGTTTCCGTGTGGCTGCCCCCATACAGTATAACGTCTCCTTGTGGCTGCCCCCATACAGTATAACATCTCCTTGTGGCTGCCCCATACAGTATAACGTCTCCTTGTGGCTGCCCCCATACAGTATAACATCTTCTTGTGGCCCCCATACAGTATAACGTCTCCTTGTGGCCCTCATACAGTCTCCTTGTGGCTGCCCCTATACAGTATAACGTCTCCTTGTGGCTGCCCCCATACAGTGTAACGTCTCCTTGTGGCTGCCCCCATACAGTGTAACGTCTCCTTGTGGCTGCCCCCATACAGTGTAACATCTCCTTGTGGCTGCCCCCATACAGTATAACGTCTCCTTGTGGCTGCCCCCATACAGTATAATGTCTCCTAACTCTCCTTGGAACCTCAAGTGTTTTTTTTTATTCATGTTGCCCATGACTTTGCCCACAGACATCTGATCTCCGAATCGGAGCACAAGAGCAAGCCAGCCACGGGAAAAGCCTCTCCAGAGTCCAGACACCCTCCTCACACAGAGTTTGCCTGCCAGGAGTTTCCAAAGGTAGAGGAACAGACGCTAGTAAATAGTAAGAAAGCTTAGGAGAAGTTCAGTAAAAAGAGAAAATAAAATAAGGTGGAGGGGGAGGAAATGGGCATATAACAGTGTTTCCCAACCAGTGTGCCTCCAGCAGTTGCAAAACTACACCTCCCAGCATGCAAAGGCTGTCCAGGCATTCTGGGAGATGTAGTTTTGCAACTGCTGGAGGCACATTGGTTGTGAAACATGGTTATATGCCCATTTATTAATTTATTAACCCTTGTACAAAGGAAAAGTAAACATTGCTATCAGCAACTGCTCCGCTTAAAAAAAAAAAACCTTCCACTTATATTACATAAATAGTTGATACACTGCCTCTTGTACTTAAACAATGTTATAGTTCTGTTTTTGGGCCTTTTGGTTGGTCAGTGGTCACAAAATACATGTGTGTGTATTTTATTGTTAAAATTGGTATCGGGGAGTACTTAAATAAAAGTATCGGTACTCGTACTCAGTCTTAAAAAAATGGTATCGGGACATCCCTAGTAGTAAGACAGTGATTTCAGTGTTCTGTTAAGTGTGTATGTCCTGTACTTTTGGAGAAATGTACACTTTATTAGTTGCAGCACTTGTAAGGATGGCGTCCTCTCAACAATGTACACAAGCATGGAGTCCTTGGCATTCATGAGTTGTGGCAATTCCCACTGCTGTCTGACAGCTTTCTACTTATGCACATGACTGTGTATAGCCCAGGAAATATGGCTCATGTGTCGACCGCATCTCCTCAACCAACAACAGCTCATCTGACCCAAACTCAATGCATCATAATGATTTATGATACAGTGAGCTCCTCTCTGACCACGGGTCTATTGTGCTGTACAAATAAAAACTGATTGTAGTACAATAAACCTGCAGTCAGACAGGAACTGACTGCATCATAAATCACTATGATGCAGTGAGTTCAGGTCAGATGAGCCGTCGTCGGTCGGAGAGGTGTGGCTGAAACACGGGCCATGTTTCTTAGACTTCACATGGCTGTGTGCATGAGCTCTAAGAGGCAGAAGTTGGTGAATCAGTGGCTGATAGGCAGGGCAGTGAGCTTATCATGAGTATTGATGGCTCTTCACTCATGAGTGCTGCAACTAACAAAATGCATATTTCTCTGAAACTACAGGACAGACACACAGTAGACAAATCACTGGAATACATGTGTCTCACAACCTCATGCTGCCCTCAGTGCCCAGTATAAGGATAGTGACAGATTTCCTTTATATCAATGAATCCAATCTTTTATTGATTGAAAACGGTTGGCCACTTTCTGGTTACTGCTTATCAATGTGTTTGTAAGATGATTATATGGCACTTGCTAATAATACTTCTATATTTCATAAGGTATGTCACTTTGTTTACTAAGTCTTTTGTGCCATCCACACAGATGTCCTGTCCATAAGATGGCTGCTGATGGAGGTTCATGTGACTAGGCAAATCACCTCCATGTGAGGTCTTCTCCTTTTAAACACACTGCACCTGTTAAGTGCACATTTTTCTGTTGGGAATTTAGTGCAGCTGCAGTGTGTTTGATTGAAGGAGGCATCACATGGAGGTGATGCGTCTGGTCACATGACCCTCCATCAGCAGCCATTTTAGGGACAAGACCACTGTGTGGACAGCACAAAAGAGCTGGCAAACAAGGAAGCATACCTTGTGAAATATAGAAAATGGTGCAGAATTTCAACAAAGGCTATATTAGTAAGAACCATATAATTATCTCTCAAACACATTTATCAACTGTAACCAGAAAGTGGCCAACCCCTTTAATTAAAATAATTTAAGAAAACCATGAAATAAGACATATAGTACAAACAGTAGGCATCCTGGATTTTATTTAAAACTATATACATATTTATGTTAACATGTCCCAAAGGCAGCAACAACAAAGGGCAGTCCAACAAGCTGTTAAACAAGTACTTTCTCCAGAATCATCCCTTCTTCTCTCTTCTACAACGTACACTAAGAAACGAGAAGGAAACAATATTCAGTTAGTTCAGTTAATTTGGCAATTTTATTCATCTAGAAGGAATGGCAAGAGAACAACTCTCAAATTAAAAGTTATGTTGTCATAATTATAAAATACACTTAAAACCTAAACACATTATCAAAACTGGTCTTGTAGCCCAAGTAACCAATCACAGTTGAGCTTTTTAGCATATTTAAAAGGGTTGTCCAACAAAAAATATTCCACATTTTTCAAACCAGCAACTAGATCTGAATAGTTTTGTAATTACATGTATAAAATCAATAAAATGTATCAGTATAGCACCACCTGCTCTTTGTTCTTTTTCTTATTTTTCTGGCCACCTCAGTAACATTGTTAAAGTGGACACACATGCCCACTTCCATAGCTCAACTGCCACCAGCTCTATCTACTGTTAGAAGTTACAAGACAATTTAGACTAGCACATTCATATTCATAGTCACAGGTGCATATTGTCACGGTCCCTCAGGTGACTGATGTCAGGAAATCAAGGAGATTGGCTGATCGTGGAGGAATCTAAGGGCCTCCTTGATTTCTCTTGATTCAGTGTTGATGGTGTTAATGACCACTTCCCTTTTCTCAGCTGTCACTTCTACCCTTTATAGTCTTACCCCACCCTTCTGACTATGCGGTTGATAGCTTCATTTGGGTTTGGCTGAGCTGGTGTGTGATCCTCTCTGGTGTTCCTGTTCTTCCATCTCAACAGAAGTTAAATGTCGCGTTTATTTGTATTTGTTATATTCCCTGTTGTATTTGGGCCTGAGACAGAGACTTCCATTCGTCCATCTGGGGAGGAATGGGTTTTCTCTGATCTTGAACTTATTCCATGGCCTTATAGGGAAATCAGGGCCTAGGTATACTGCTTATGAATATTCATACCTTCAAGGTCTATTCATATTGATAGGTAGTCAGGGCTCGTATTAGGGTTGTCTAAGAGGTGACCTGTTTCTTCCCAGGTTTCCAGGCCCAGTTACTGCTCCCCTTCCCTCCTATGTTTAGTGTGGAGTTTCCCCCCACACTGATCGTGACATTATCAACCTCCACAAAAACTGCCATTTCGTTCAGGTCAGTGTCACTATGCATCCTATGTCTGTACTCATCAAACATCTGCAGGGACTGTCTTTGGAGGTAGCTGACCTCCGTGCGACAGTCTTACGTATTCAGAGACCACAGGCGGCTGGTTCCGATGGTGGGTACCAGGCCTGCCCTGAACCTAAGGTTGCCCTCCCGGACAGATTTTCTGGGGGTAGTGACAATTTCATTCGGTTCAGGGAATCGAGGAAATTGTACTTTAGTGGGGTGACAGAAGCCCTTTAAACAGTTTTTTTTTGTGTACTTATAATCCCTATACTGCGATTTATCCATACATAATGTGATTAATCATTTTGGTTCAGTAGATTTTGCTAAAAACGTACTTTTAAAATATGTAAATTACTTGTCTACCAGCAAGTAGGGCGGCTACTTGCTGGTAGCAGCCGCATCCTCCTATCATAATGACGCCCCCTCCGCATGTTGATTGACAGGGCCAGGGAACGGGATCGTTCTCTGCTGGCCCTGTTTGCATTCCAAATCTCGCGCCTGCGCCGTACCTGTCTTCAATCGGTGCAGGCGCACTGAGGCGGACGCTCGCTCGGCCGCTCCATCCTTAATGCGCCTGCGCCGGGTGTAGATGTGACGTCATCGGCGCAGGCGCATTGAGGATGGAGCGGCCGAGCGAGCATCAGACTCTCAGTACACCAGATTTTGAATGCAAACAGGGCCAGCAGAGAACGATCCCGTTCCCTGGCCGTCAATCAACATACGGAGGGGGCGTCATTATGATAGGAGGATGCGGCTGCTACCAGCAAGTAGCCGCCCTACTTGCTGGTAAACAGGTAATTTACATATTATAAAAGTAAGTTTTTAGCAAAATCTACTGAACCAAAATGATTAATCACATTATGTATGGATAAATCGCAGTATAGGGATTATAAGTACACAAAAAAACAAAACAACAGTTTAGTGGGGTGAGAGAAGCCCTTTAAGCTGTGTCCATACTCTTCTGGGGATGAGTGTCAACGGGTGGGTATGATCATTTCTTTGCTTAAGGATGATGCACAGTCTTGGGCTTTTTCTCTGCTGACCGGATCACCGTTCCTCCAGTTGGTAGATGAATGTTTTAGAGCCTTGGGTCTTATTTATGATGACCCGGATTGGATCTCCCAGGCTGAGACCAAATTACATGGTTTACGGCAGGGAGAACGCTCCGTGGAGATTTATTGCTCTGAATTTAGGAGATGGGCTACGGATACGGAGTGGAAAGATCCTGCTCTCCGTACCCAGTTCTGTCAGGGTCTATCTGAGAGGCTGTAGGACGCATTGGCCTTTCATGAAAAACCTGAGTCATTGGAAGCAGCCATGTCCCTTGCTGTACGTCTGGATAGATGCCTGGGGGGAGATCTAAGGGTCCTCATCCTCAGGACGTACTGTCAATCAAGGTGGCGTCTTCCTTTGACACTTATGGTAAAGAAATACCTGTGGTTACGCCTTGTGAGGAGCCTATGCAGTTGGGGGGAGCTACTCCTGGGACTGCTGGTAAGAGCTCTGGTCATATGAAGGCAGTCCATTTTTGTTGTGGAAAGAAGAGACATTTCATAAATATTTGTCCGTACATTCAGCGTCAAGGTGTAAACAAAAAAACTAAAAGCTTAATCCCCAAATTTCTATTGGTGGTGTGGGTGGGGAGCAAGAAAACTTACCTTTGTCATTTACTGGTAGTACCCGATTTCTCCTGTCTGCTGAGGTGGCACTAGAGTCCAAAACTGTGGAAATCGAGGTATTTATCGACAGTGGAGCTGGGGTTAACGTGATTGATGGACAGTTTTTTCATATTCATGGGTTGACTACTAGTGCACTAGAGAGAAGCATTTCTGTCTTTGCAATTGATTCTGCACCTCTTACCCCAAAAAGCCTGTCGCAGGTGGTAAATGACATCCATTTAAGAGTGGGTGATTTCCATCAGGAATCTGTCTCGTGTTATGTGTTAGAGGGTCTGCCTGCTCCAATGGCTTTGGTCTTACCATTAAACAAACATAACCCTACTATCGACTGGCAAGCAAGACAGATTCTCGATTGGAGTGATTGGAGTGATTGGAGTCTTAATGCGTCTTTCTCTGTGGTCACCACTAAAACTGTAACGTCGTTCATTTCCGAATTTTCTTATGTGTTTCCAAGAGTGGTAACCAGGAGTTACCTGCGCATCGGGAGTATGATTGTCCCGTTAATCTTATTCCTGGAGCTAAACTGCCCAAATCTCGGTTGTATAATCTTTCGGAGCCCGAAAGAAAGGCTATGCGAGAGTATATCATCTGGAGCTTGGCGAAGGGTCAAATCAGACCATCCAAATTCCCAGAGGCTGCTCTTTGTAAAAAAAAAAAAAAAGATGGTACTCTTAGACCATGTCTGGACTTCCATGAGCTCAAACGCATTTCCGTCCGTGATCCTTACCCCCTTCCTTTGATTCTGGATTTGTTTAGTCAGATTGTCGGTGCCAAGGTGTTCTCTAAATTGGATCTGCGGGGGCCATATCATCTGGTAAGGATCAGGGAGGGGGATTAGTGAAAGTGCAATTCCTGTGTTACCTGCTCCCACCCTCAGGTTTTCGTAAGGATCCTCAGAAAGTCTGAGCAATGTTGGACTGTGATCGACCCAAAAATCTGAAAGCGCTTATGCGGTTTTGGATTCACCAACTACTACCGTAAATTCATTTTGAACTATTAGACTGTGGTTAAACCTTTAACAGAATATCACTGAATGACGGAGCGTTGTAAAGAAATGATAAAATCACCTTTATTGAATATTATTAAAATATATAAGGAGGGACAACACAAATTGTAATTAATGAATGGACGACTAATCACACATAAGAGACCAGTTCAGAAGTGAGTCGGATGTACTGAATAGCTGTGTCACTGAGAATCAGTGTAACTGGATATCCACATGTGAAGCAGCAAGTCAACCATATACACCACTTAGAACTATGAGCACACCATAGACATTAACAAGTGGTGGTTATTGCACCTCTAATAAACCAGTCCGGTTACAAAAGGTCAACACCACTGGCTAAGTGTGGTCACAGTATTACCTGCTGGTGCAAGCGCCAAATCACGCTGACATATGGGCTGCAATTCTGTTTGCCCCCCCCCAAGCCGCTCAGAGGTGGGGGCGGCGGCCGCAAAGAGCTCATCTCCATAGTCATCTGTATCGCCATCCTCAGGACAGCAATACAGATGGCTGTGCTGGGAGAGCGAATGGGCAGGGGAGGGAGAGGCGTGTCCCTTCCCCTTCCTCCGATAGGCTACAGGCACTCAGAGGCCGGCGCAGGCGGCATGATGACATCATCGCGCCACCTGAGCCATACAGCGCAGGACACAGGCCGGAAGAGGCCTGCATCGCATCGCTGACATGGAGGTAAGTATAAGTGTTTTATTTTTATTTCTATATATACAATAGTTTTCCTGGCACATTAGGGGGTGCCCTCTTGTTACTGGCACATTAGGGGGGGCCCTCTTGCTACTGGCACATTAGGGGGTCCCTCTTGTTACTGGCACATTAGTAGGGGGGTCCCTCTTGTTACTGGCACATTAGGGGGAGTCCCTCTTGTTACTGGCACATTAGGAGGGAGGGCCCTCTTGTTACTGGCACATTAGGGGGGGCATCTAGTTACTGGCACATTGGGGGGGCCCTCTTGTTATTGGCACATTAGGGGGGAGCCTCTTGTTACTGGCACATTAGAAGGGCCCTCTTGTTACTGGCACATTAGGAGGGCCCTCTTGTTACTGGCACTTTAGGGGGGGGCCTCTTGTTACTGGCACTTTAGGGGGGCCCTCTTTTTACTGGCAAATTAGGGGGGGTCCTCTTGTTACTGGCACATTAGGGGGGGTCCTCTTGTTACTGGTACATTAGGGGGGTCCTCCTGTTACTGGCAGATTGTGGGGGCCCTCTTGTTACTGGCACATTAGGGGGGCTCCTGTTACTGGCACATGATTGGGGGGGTCTTGTTACTGGCACATTAGGGGGCCCTCTTGTTACTGGCACATTAGGGGGCCCTCTTGTTACTGGCACATTAGGGGGCCCTATTGTTACTGGCACATTAGGGGGCCCTATTGTTACTGGCACATTAGGGGGGCCCTATTGTTACTGGCACATTAGGGGGGCCCTATTGTTACTGGCCCATTAGGGGGGCCCTATTGTTACTGGCCCATTAGGGGGGGCCCTCTTGTTACTGGCACATTAGGGGGGCTCCTGTTACTGGCACATGATTGGGGGGGTCTTGTTACTGGAACATTAAGGGGGGCTCTTGTTACTGGCACATGACTGGGGGGGCTCTTGTTACTGGCACATTATTGGTGGGCACTATAGGGGTTTCCACTGAGGCCACAAAGAAAGGGTATTTTATATAGGGGCTCTGTACAGTAGCATTTTATATTGGGACATGTTATGGGTGGGTACTATGGGGAAGGAGGGAGAGGAGTATTAATGGGTCATCTACGGGGGGCACTAGGAAGGGGTATTTTATACTTGCAAATTATGAGGGACACTGAGGGCTTCTACTAGGGCACTATATATGAGGCATTTTATACTGGCACATTATGGGGGGCACTAGGAGGAAGGGGGGAGAGAAGCACTATGGGGGCATTTACTGGGGCCACTATATAGGGGTATTTTATACTGGCAGATTATGGGGGCACTATGGGGACATTACAAGGGGGCATCTTTTGCACTGTTTATTATAAGGAAAATTATTACTACGGGGGGGGGGGGGGGGCATTATGGTGGGCTTTATTACTCCCCCATGGTATGACCCCCTAGTAGCAGCACCAGCCTCTCCCTGCTCTGCTATCCCTCTGCCCCTTCTCCAAATCCTTATTATGAAATCTTTGTAATTAGGATAAAACACAACATCAGCTCCGCCATGCCCCCCAGCCAAGTGTTGAAGTGGCGTCCGAGATCCCCAAGAGCCAAGCCAAGTAATTGTAAGTTTTCATGTGAAATATGTTTGTTATACACATATAGCATACACTGTGCAACACAATATACATTATACCTCTACACTGTGTAGTCTTGTGGCGGCGGACAGAAAATAATCTGGAAGTGACCCTCCCAAGACCAGGCTCTGGATCCGCCACTGCTGTAGGTACCCTACCAAAAGAGACTCTCTGCCCTATGTCCTATAGGAGATTGATAAACCTGCTCACATCCTGGTATGCATCCACATTACAGTGACGGGATGCACCCAGTATCTGAGATGTGAGCACTAATCAATCTCCCATTAAATGTCTAGCATGTAAGCCCCCAGTCCTGTGCTACGCTTTTCACGCTAAATTGGGATCCCCAGGAGCATTAAGATATCTGGGCTGCAGACAAACATGAACGCCGACCACCTCGTGTTCTGAGGCCGGCAGCAGCTGTGATAGAATGGCTGTACGCGGCCGCTAAGATACTCAGGTTATGAGGAGGAGGCCCCTCCCCTAGGTTGGATCAAGCCTCTGGGTCGGCAAATAGCGCAGAGGGGGTGCGGCTAACCGTGGCTCAACCCCACCCACCCACTGAACGGAGTGATACCAGCTGGAGTGTCAAAACACTCCCAAGATGACCGGGGACCAAACGGCGGTATTTCATACTGCGGCAGCACGGCAAGGATGGTAATCAAGGCAAGTTAGGTACACGGAAAGAGGAAATTCATACTGTCCATGAACTGAAGTTGCGACAGCTGATTTTCTTACTACTTTTTACAGATTTTCTACTGTCATAACGTTCATATTAGTACAACGCTGAGGCAAGCTTTAAGGATATATCTATGAATACATGAATGTAGGAGCGTATCTAAAACCATAGGGAGGTTTGGAAACCTCAAATCCATTAAGGTATGAGGGATATTACTAGTGAGGATGGTGATGTGTGACAAGAGGGAATACACGCACTACTCCATTGATATACAGGAAGCACACATATGAGATATGCTCATTCAGACCCTGCGGTTTAACCGTTCGCAGTCTGAATATCCACTGCGCCTCCTCCTGTAATAATTTTCTGTCAAAGTCACCCCCTCTTGGCGACCTTCTCACAACTTCAATCCATTGAAATTTGATCGCTTTCCTATCATCCTTATGTAGGGAGGCTACATGTCGTGCAATTGCCGTATCAGCATCCTTGCGGATGTCACCAGCCCCTTAGTTCTGCAGTTCACAAAAGATCTAATGTCAAATGTCCTGCGCGTAACTGTACTCGTGAATTCATTGCCCAATAACATGGCACTGCAAACCACGAATACCCCACATCGAAATGTACCTTTGAGATCAGTACTGAGCCAGGTAGTACTCATAGGAGCTTAAAAAAAACTGTGTACCAGGTGATCCTTCAAATTACTCCCATGGCGATACGTGATCGCCGGTCTATCTTCAAGGAGATGTCCCACATCTGGGTCAGATTTCAATATTCCCCAGAATTGTGTAAGGACATCTCTAACCTCCTCATGTGCCTCATCATATATAGCAATAATGCGGAGCTTGTCATTCTCCATTGATGTCACTTTGGGAAACAAAAATGTATTTCGATCTACGGCTAGGGAATGTTGGTATGCTCCAGCTAGGACATTTTGTGGATATCCTCTGCGCCTAAACCTATGTTGCAGATCTTAGATGCAACAAGGTAGTCACTGACTCTGGAACAATTATGGCGCAGTCTTAAATATTGACCCTTGGGAATACCTCTTTTCAGGGACGTAGGATGACAACTGTCCCAAAGCAGGAGACTGTTGGTAGCTGTTTCTTTACGGAACAGCCGAGTCCCCACATTGCCCTCTCTATCCTTATAAATGGTAAAGTACAGGAAGGCAATCTGATGTTCATGGATCTCGGATGTAAAGAAACTGTCCCAAATTGTTTTTATTTAGATCCTCTAAAAAATTTATCAGTCGGTTTTACTCCCTGACCAAATAATGAGGCTGTCATCTATATAACATAGCCACAGGCTTAAATAGTCAGTACACTCATTATCCTCATCTGGGAATACCCGTTCCCACCAGCCCAGGTTGAGGTTAGCGAACGTGGGTGCAGATGGGCTACCCATCGCCACCCCCTGAGCTGGTGGTACGTGCGACGATCAAACAGGAACACGTTATTTTCGAAGACAAAATGGAGAAGATCCATAATGAACCCAATATGTTGCCTTAGATGCGTACCACGCTGTTGCAGGAAAGACGCCACAACTATACACCCTTTCTCATGGGGTATGGAGCTGTACAGCGCCTCCACATCTAAACTGGCCAACATGGTTCCGCTATCTGTCTGGCCCCCCTCAAGTCTTTTTATGACCTCCATTGAGTCGCGCACATATGACGGGAGGGCCAATACAAATGGTTGCAGTATCTTGTCAACGTACGTACTTATACCATGGGTGAGACTGCCTGTACCAGAGACGATAGGTCTACCTTTTAATGGCAATAGGCCCTTGTGGACCTTCATGAGACCATAAAAGCAAGGAGTTTGGGGATATTTAGGAAGCAGGAACTGAATTCCACTTCCACATGGATGCTGATACGGCAATTGCGCGACATGTAGCCTCCCTACATAAGGATGATAAGAATGCTATCCAATTTCAAGGGATTGAAATTGTGAGAAGGTCGCCAAGAGAAAATTATTACAGGAGGAGGAGCAATGGATATTCAGACTGCGAAAGGTTCAACCGCAGGGTCTGAATGAGCACATCCTATATGTGTGTTTCCTGTAAATCAATGGCGTAGTGTGTGTATTCCCTCTTGTCACACATCACCATCTTTACTAGTGATATCCCTCATGCCTTAATGGATTTGAGGTTTCCAAACCTCCCTATGGTTTTAGATACGCTCCTACATTCATGTATTCATAGATATATCCTTAAAGCTTGCCTCAGCGTTGTCCTAATATGGACGTTATGACAGTAAGAAAATCAGCTGTCACAACTTCAGTGCATGGAAAGTATGAATTTCCTCTTTCAGTGTAGCTAACTTGCCTTCATTACCATCCTTGCTCTGCTGCCGCAGTATGAAATACCGCCGTTTGGTCCACGGTTATCTTGGGAGTGTTTTGACACTCCAGCTAGTATCGCTCTGTTCTGTGGGCAGGCAGTGTGGGAGGGGTTGAGAAACATTAAGCTTAAGGTACCTTCTTGGAAGTTGGGCCCAAGATTGGTCCATATTGGTCCATATAAGATCACTGCCATTGTTAACCCTTTAGCCTTCTTGAACTTCCTCAGGCTTTGAAAATTCATAACGTATTTCATAAGTCATTGTTGAAGAAATGTGTCGAACCTGTTGAACCATCCTCCTTGCCTCCCGCTCCTGTCATGGTAGACGGTAATTTAGAATTTCAGATCCGCAGGATTGTTGACTCCCGAGTTCTCCGTAGATCCCTCCAGTATCTCGTCCACTGGAAGGGTTACGGACCAGTGGAGAGGTGGGTTCCAGCGGCCGATGTTAATGCAAATTGTCTGGTGAAGGCCTTTCACAGAGACCATCCTGATAAGGTCAGTCCTGTGTGACCGGAGGTCACCTGTAGAAGGGGGGGTACTGTCACGGTCCCTCAGGTGACTGATGTCAGGAAATCAAGGAGATTGGCTGAGCGTGGAGGAATCTAACAGCCTCCTTGATTTCTCTTGATTCAGTGTTGATATGGTTAATGACCAATTCCCTTTTCTCAGCTGTTGCTCAGTGGTCATCACTTCTACCGTTTATAGTCTCATTCCACCCTTCTGACTATGTGGTTGATAGCTTCATTTGGGTTTGACTGAGCTGGTGTGAAATCCTCTCTGGTGTTCCTGTTCTTCCATCTCTACAGAAGTTACCTGTCGTGTTTGTTTGTTATATTCCCTGTTGTATCTGGGCCTAAGATAGAGACTTCCATTTGTCCATCTAGGGAGGAATGGGTTGTCCCTGGTCCTTTACTTATTCCAGGGCCTTATAGGCAAATCAGGGCCTAGGTATCCTGCTTATGAATATTCCTACCTTCAAGGTCTATTCATATTGATAGGTAGTCAGGGCCCAGATTAGGGTTGTCTAGGAGGTGACCTGTTTCTTGCCTAGTTTCCAGGCCCAGTTACTGTTCCACTTCTTTCCTGTGTTCAGTGTGGAGCCCCCACCACACACACACACACACACACTGATCGTGACACATATCCATAAAGTAAACATGGTTGATAAAAAAAATGGCTGCACAACATTTCACATACAAACAATAGAGCTGCAAAATGGGGATCATTCTAAATTAAAGTGGTATTATACCAACTATGAATGGAAAAATAGAAGCTCTTTGTGCACATTTTTGATCAAACGTGTGTCTTGGCCATCTGTAGGCTTAGGTAAGTCCTAGAGAGGTGGTATATTAGTGTTAGGTACCCATCTGCGGAAGCCACCTTGACACCTGGTAGATCGGCCCGACACACGTTTGATCAAAAATGTGAGCAAAGAGCTTCTATTTTTAAATTTATAGTACGTATAATACCACTTTAATTTAGAATGATCCCCATTTCTTAGCTCTATTGTTTGTATGTGAAATGTTGCGCAGCCATTTTTTTTATTAACCATGTTTGCCTAATGGATATGCACCTGTGACTATGAATATGAATGTGCTAGTCTAAGTTTTCTTGTATATATTGAGGGTAGTGGCTTCTTTTAGACTGAGCAATGCCATTAACCTGGAACGTGGGCCACCAACCAGTTTAAATTAGGGTTGAAATGATACAAAAATTTTGATTCGATTTTGGTACCACAAAAAAGTATTGCGATACTTGATACCATGCGAAAAAAATAAAACACCAAAAAAGATGTGTATTTTTATTTTTATTTTAAAACTTTTTATTTAATAACTATTAGCCACCTTAGGAAGCTAGAACCCTTATCCTATTCACAGCACCTGCCGCTTACATTTGTATTAATGGGTTAATTATATTCATAGCTGGCGCAGTATTAACAGTCTCTTCCTGCCTCATTAATCTCTTCTCATTGGTGGCCAGCGGCCACTGCGTCACAGTGGGGAGGGAGGGACTGCCTCCTTCTCCACTGTGCCGGCTGAGGAGAACATGGTGCGCACTGAGAGCGGTGCATGCCATGTTATCTAAAGGATACTAGGAGAGCAGCAGCGCAGCATAGTATAGGAAAATAGCAATAGTTCAAATAGTTGAATACCCAGTACAACCCTAATGGACAGTGAATAATGGTATCAAAGATTCCACTATAATGTCACAATGTATGGTCAGCAGATTATGGTATCCAGGATTCCATTATGATGTCCCAATGTCTGGTCAGCAGGTGATGGTATCAAGGATTCCATTATGATGTCACACTGTGCGGTCAGCAGGTGATGGTATAGAGGAATCCATTATTATGTTACAATGTATGGACAGCAGGCACAGTACTTAGGATTCCATTATAATGTCACAATGTACAGCCAGCAGGTGATGGTTTCCAGAATTCCATTATGATGTCACAATGTATGATCAGGAAGTGATGGTATCCAATATTCCATTATGATGGTACAATGTATAGTCAGCAGATACAAAAACACACAGAAAACCACAAAACAAGCGTCTAGGCCAGAAGCTGGGAATAAAGGTCACCTCTTGACAATTCCCTACCAGCTCCCCTTGGACTTCTGTGCCAATGTTCAGACCCTAAAGGTGGGATTCAACGTGCCCCCGTGCCTAAGGCTGTAGATTCCCTAAAGTCCCTAAGATGGTGGAAAGGGGGAAAGAGGCAGCCTGCTTCCTCAGGACCTGGAGGAGGCAGGTGTCTCTCTAACAGCCTAGAGAGAACATACAAAAAGGAAAACAAAAACCAACTTATCTTGAAGCTGAGCAGAAACAGCAAATCCACCTTTCCTCAGAGCAAGATAGAAGCTATAACCCGCACAGGACACTGGGAAGGGGCTAATTTAAACTCACACAAACTACACAGTGCACCTGAAGGGAGGCGGATACAGCTCAACTCCAAACCCAAAACAAACAAAAAACTACACATGTGCTGCTAACCTGGCAGACCTCTGCACATAACCTGAGCAGGGCATGCCATTTCAATGCTGTATTTTTCATATAAACCTTGACTTCCCATAATTGCCTTAGGCGTCTGCGTACACCAATATCTTTGTATCTTGTTGTACCTATTTCCAACTATACAAACTATTAACTCCTTTTTGATGTTTATATAATAATGTTTCAATATAAATAAACTGATAAAAAAAAATAAAAAAAATGTACAGCCTGCAGGTGATGGTTTCCAAGATTCCATTATGATGTCAAAATTTATGGGCAGCAGGTGATGGTATTGAGGATTCCATTATATTGTCAAAAAGTATGGTCAACAGATGATGGGATCAAGCAATCCATCATAATGTCACAATGTAAGGTCAGTAGGTGATGGTATCTAGGATTCCATTATGATGTAATAATGTATGGGCAGTGAATGATGGTATCCAGAATTCCAATAGGATGTCACAATGTATGGTCAGCAGGTGATGTTATTCAGGATTCCATTATTATCTCACAATGTATGGTCAGCAGGTGACGGTATCCAGGATTCCATTATAATGTCACAATGTATGGTCAGCAGGTGACGGTATCCAGGATTCCATTATAATGTCACAATTTATGGTCAGCAGGTGATGGTATCCAGGATTCCATTGGAATGTCACAATGTATAGTCAGCAGGTAATGGTATCCAGGAGGACCCCATTATGATGTCACAATGTATGGTTAGCAGGTAATGGTATTCAGGATTCCATTATGATGTCCCAATGTATAGACAGCATGCACAGTACTTAGGATTCCATTATGATGTCACAATGTACAGCCAGCAGCTGAAGGTATTCAGGATTCCATTATATTTTCAATAAGTATGGTCAGCATGTGATGGTATCCAGGATTCTATTATGACGTAATAATGTGTGGGCAGCAGGTGATGATACAAAGGATTCCATTATGATGTTACAATATATGGCCCACTGAGAAGGGGGGGGGGGGATATGCTTATTAAAATATAACTTTTAATTAAGTATGCAGTAAAATACACCACAAAGATGCATCGACATGACAAACATATAGGAGGGGTCCAAACCTGGTACCCCAATGCTGGTAGTTAGAAAAGGAATCTGCTACACCTGTGAGTGTGCAAGCAGTCTTACCAGACCAATCAGACGACTAGGATCAATACGGAGGGGTAGTCCGCTTAACTTGGGTGATGCCAGAACAGGACGTCCTGGGGCGGCGTTGTCTGTTAAGGCAGTTTTGAAACTGTGCCCTATCTGACCCTAAGAGAGGGGGAAGGGGGCTGTTTCCATACTGCCTATCTATCTGCCGCCCGGATACCTGTCCCTATCCAGGACCTGATCCCTAATGCTTAAAGTAAGAGTTCCTTCAGACCTCCCGATGTGGCACGTTTCTGTTGTGTCGACTCTTCAGGGGAAGACGGTACACAGAAGAAAAACAAAATATGAAGCCACAGGTGAAAAAAGACCCTGCAGCAAAAAAGCTAAGTTAAGATCTTATAGGCTGTCACCCCATGATATTGGGATGCAGTTCTGCAGAGGGATTGATGTTCCTCTGCCGGTCGGTGTATGAGGGTATGGCGAACTCCACAAATTCCCTCCTGAGATGGGAGAGTAGTCATCCACTCCCACTCAGGAGGGGGATCCCAAGGGGTCAATATCTCTGACTGAGGCAAAATTGTTCAAATAAGCATGAATTAATCACCCAGGCAACTGACTTGAGGATGAGATTTCAATCAAGGGGATACCCTGACCATGTCCTCAGGTCTGCATACAAGGCAGCCCTGTCTCGCCCAAGATCTTCCCTTTTAACCCCTAACCAAACTCTTTTACTATGAACCAGACACAGTCCCCTCTTCAGAAACAGGGGGTGCCTAGTTTAATGCTCGGGCTCTCCCATTGACTTCCATTGTGCTCGGGTGCTCGGTAGAGCACCCAAGCATCCCAAGGAGTTCTACTCGAGCACCCAAGCACTTGGGTGCTCGACAAACACTAGTCAGCAGGTGATGGCTTTCAGAATTCCATTATGATGTCACAATGTACAGTCAGCAGGTGATGGTATTCAGGATTCCATTATGATGTCACAATGTATGGTCAGCAGGTGATGGTATCCAGAATTCCATTATGATGTCACAATGTGTGGTCAGCAAGTGATGGTGTTTCCGGATTACATTATGATGTCATAATGTATGGCCAGTGAATGATATAACAATGTATGCTCAGCAGGTAATGGAATTCAGGATTCCATTATGATGTCACAATATATAGGCAGTAATTGATGGTATACAGTATTATATTATGATGTCAAAGGTGCGTAGGATTCCAATATGATGTCACAATGTAAGGGCAGAAGATGATGGTAGCCAGGATTCCATTATGATGTCACAATGTATGATTAGCAGGTAATGGTACCTAGGATTTCATTATGATGTCACAATCTATAGTCAGCAGGTGACAATATTGAGGATTCTATTATAATGTCACAATGTATGGGCAGAAGATGATAGTATCCAGGATTCCATTATGATGTCACAATGAATGGTCAGGTGACAATCACCAGGATTCCATTATGATGCCGCAATATATGGTCAGCAGGTGACGGTATCCAAGATTCCATTATGATGTCACAATGTATGGTCAGCAGGAACAGTATTTAGGATTCCATTATGACGTTACAATGTATGGTCAGCAGGTACGCTATTTAGGATTCCATTATGATGTCATAATGTATCGGCAGTGAAAGATAGTATCCTTGATTCCATAATGATGCCACAATGTATGGTCAACAGTTCATGGTATCCAGGATTCAATTATGATGTCACAAGGTATAGTCAATGGGTGATCGTATCCAGGATTTAATTATGATGTCACAATGTACGGTCAGCAGGTTATGGTTTCCAGGATTCCATTATGATGTCACAATGTATGGTCAGCAGGTGATAATATTCAGGATTCCATTATGATGCCACAACATACGGTCAGCAGTTGATGGTTTTCAGGATTCCATTATGATTTTACAATGTATGGTCAGCAGATAATGCTTTCCAGGATTATGATGTCACAATGTGTGGTCAGCAGGTGATGGTGTTCAGGATTCCATTATGATGTCATAATATATGGCCAGTGAATGATATAACAATGTATGCTTAGCCGGTAATGGAATTCAGGATTCCATTTTGATGTCATATATAGGCAGTGATTAATGGTAGATAGTATTCCATTATAATGTCATAATGTATGGTTAGAAGGTAATGGTACCTAGGATTTCATTATGATGTCACAATCTATGGTCTGCAATTGATGGTATTGAGGATTTCATCATAATGTCACAATGTATGGGCAGAAGATGATGGTATCCAGGATTACAATTATTATGTCACAAAGTATGGTCAGTGGGTGACTGTATCAAGCAATCCATTATGATGTCACAATATATGGTCAGCAGGTGATAATTTCCAGGATACTATTATAATGTAACCGTGTACAGTCAGCAGGTGATAATATCCAGGATTTCATTATGATGTCACAATGTATAGTCAGCAGGTGATGGTATTCAGGATTCCATTATGATGTTACAATGTATAGCCAGCAGATGATGGTAGCCAGGATTCCAATATGATGTCACAATGTGTGGTCAGCAGGTAATGGTATTCAGAATTCCATTATTGTGTCACAATGTATGGTCAGTAGGTGATGGTATCCAGGTTCCATTATGATGTCACAAGGTATGGTCAACAGGTGATAGTATCCGGGATTCCATTATGATGTCACAATGTAGGGTCAGCAGGAACAGTATTTTGGATTCCATTATCATGTCACAAAGAATGGTCAGCAGGTGGTGGTAGTCAGGATTCCATTATGATGTTACAATGTATGGTCAGCAGATGATGGCATCCAGGATTCCATTATGATGTCACAATGTATGGTCAGCAGGTGATGGTATTTAGGATTCCTTTATGATGTCACAATGTGTGGTCAGCAGGTAATGGTATTCAGAATTCCATTATTGTGTCACAATGTATGGTCAGTAGGTGATGGTATCCACTATCCAGGTTCCATTATGATGTCACAAGGTATGGTCAACAGGTGATAGTATCCTGGATTCCATTATGAGGACACAATGTAGGGTGAGCAGGAACAGTATTTTGGATTCCATTATCATGTCATAAAGAATGGTCAGCAAGTGGTGGTAGTCAGGATTCCACTATGATGTTACAATGTATGGTCAGCAGATGATGGCATCCAGGATTCCATTATGACGTCACAATGTATGGTCAGCAGGTGATGGTATTTAGGATTCCATCATGATGTCACAATGTATGGTCAGTAGATGATGGTATTCAGGATTCCATCATGATGTCACAATGTATGGTCAGCAGTAGGGTTGTCACGATACCATAATTTTGATTTGATTTTGATACCATAAAAAAGTATTGCGATACTCGATACTACGCGAAAAAAATAAAACCAAAAAAACTGCGTGCACTGCACATTTTATGGAACGTCCGGCCCATAATCGAACAGTCCTATCCTACTTTTTGGGGGAACAAGGTGACAAAAAAAAAATGGCAAATCGCGCAGCTTTTAATATTTTGGACTTTTTGGGTGTTGCGATATGTAATATGTTTATTTATTGCGTATATCTTTTATATGTAAAATTGGGAAGGGGGTGATTTATACTTAATATTTTTTATTTATTTTTTTACTTTTTATTTAATAACTATTTCTCCCGTTAGGGGCTAGAATCTGGGATATTTTGATCCCTTGTCCTAATCACCCTTATAGAGCTCAATTAGGGTGAAAAGTACTTTACACTTTCCTTGCTGCCCTGTGCTTTGTGCACACAGCAGCAGGGAGCTTACCATGGCAGCCAGGGCTTCAGTTGCATCCTGGCTGCCATGGTAACCAATCGGAGCCCCGCAATTACACTGCTGGGGTTCCAATTGGAACTGCCATCAATAAAGAGGGAAGGAGGGGACCCTGTGGCCACTGCCACCAATGATTTTATAATACTGGAGGGTTGTGGGGGGCGCAGTGCTCCACCAATGTTTTAAATACTAGGGGGGGGGGGGGGGGCGCACTGTGCCAGCAATAAAGATAATTAACGTTTAATACAGGTGCGGCACCTGAGGGGTTAACTGCCGCTGATTGCAGCTCCCTGTCATAGAGGGTAGGTGCCGGCTCTGTGTTCTAACGCTGGCACCCGCCTCCTGTATTTGAATTAAACATTAATTATTAGTGATGAGTGAATTGACTTCGGATGAAACTTCGATTCGCATAAAACGTTGTTCTAATACTGTAGGGAGCAGGAGCTCCATAGAGTATTAGAATGTATTGGCTCCGATGAGTCAAAGTTATTGCTTTGCGAAGCACAATAACTTAATAAATTAATTTGTACTGTAAAAAAGCATTTCCCAAACTCAGGTTCAGTTTCAAGGTACCACTTGGAACCGAACCTGAGTTCAGGAAAAAAAAATTACAGTACAAATACATTTATGAAGTTATTACCCGAAGTCGTGAGACTTCGCGAAGCAATAACTTTGGTTGATTGGAAACATCCGAAGTTGATTCGCTCATCTCTATTAATTATCTTCATTGGTGGCGCAGTGGCAACAGCCCCTGTCTCCTCACTGGTGGCAGCAGCAGCACAAGGGGAGGGAGAGACTGCTTTCCTCTCCCCTGTGCTGCTGAAGGAACATAGCGCACGCTGAGCAGCGAGTGCCATTTTCTGTGATACTAGACTGTGCATCAGCGCGGCCTCGTATCGGTAAAAGGCAAATCCCGGTATCGAATCGATACCAGTACAAAATAATAGATTACGTGTCGATAATTCGATCCCCGATGCAACCCTAGTCAGCAGGTGATGGTATTCAGGCTTTCATTATGATGTTACAATGTATGATCAGCAGATGATGGTATCCAGGATTCCATTATGATGTCACAATGTACAGCCAGCAAGAGATGGCATCCAGGATTCCATTATGATGTCACAATGCATGGTCAGCAGGTGATGGTATTCAGGATTCCATTATGATGTTACAATGTATGGTCAGCAGATGATGGTATCCAGGATTCCATTATGATGTCACAAAGTATGGTCAGCGGGTGATGGTATCAAGCAATACATTATGATGTCACAATGTATGATCAGCAGGTGATCAAAATGGAATCCTGGATATTAAGTCACAAAGAATGGTCAGCAGGTGATGACTTCCAGGATTCCATTATGATATCACAATGTACAGTCAGCAGGTGATGGTATCCAGGATTCCATTTTGATTTCACAATGTATGGTCAGCAGATGATAGTACCTAGGATTCCATTATGATGTCACAATGTGTGGTCAGCAGGTGATGGTATCCAGAAGTCCATTTTGATGTCATAATGTGTGGTTAGCACGTGATGATACCTAGCATTTCATTATGATGTCACAAAATTTAGGATTCCAATGTGATGTCATAATGTATTGGCAATGAATGATGTCATCCAGGATTCCATTATGATGTCACAATGATGCTCAGCAGGTGATGGTATCAAGATTTCCAGTATGATGTCATATTGTATGGGCAGTGAATGATTGTAATATCATAATGGAATCTTAGGTACCATTACCTGCTAATCGTATATTGTGACATCATAATGGAATCCTGAATGCCATCATCTGCTAACCATACATTGTAACATCATAATGGAAGTTGTGATACCATGTATGGTCAGCAGATGGCATTCAGGATTCCATTATGATGTCTCAATATACGGTTACCAGGTAATGGTACCTAGGATTCAATTATGACGTTACAATATATGGTCAGCAGGTGATGGAATAGAGGAATCCATTATAATGTCACAATGTATGGGCAGTAGATGTTTGTATCCAGGATTCCATTATGTTATCACAATGTATGGGCAGTGAATAATGGTATCCAAGATTTCATTATGATGTCACAATGCATGGTACTGAAAAATGGTATCCAGGATTCCATTATGATGTAACAATGTATAGTCAGCAGGTGATGGTATCCAGGATTCCATTATGATGTCATAATGCATGTTCAGCAGGTGATAGTATCCAGGATTCCATTACAATATAACAATGTATTGTCAGGAGGTGATGGTATCCAGGATTCTATTATGATGTCATAATGTATGGGCAGTAAATAATAGAATCTAGCATTCCATTATGATGTAACAATGTATAATTAGCAGCTGATGGTACCTAGCATTACATTAAAATGTCACAATATATGGTCAACAGGTGATGGTATCCAGGATTCCATTATGATATCACAATGTATGATCAGCAGGTGATGGTATTCAGAATTCCATTATGATGTCACAATTTATGGGCAGTAGATGATTGTATCCAGGATTCCATTATGATGTCACAATGTATGCGCAGTGACTAATGGTATCCAAGATTCCATTATGATGTCAAAATGTATGGGCAGTGAATGATGGTATCCAGGATTCCATTATAATGTCACAATGTATGGTCAGCAGGTGATGGTATACAAATTTCCATTACGATATAACAATGTATGATAGGCAGGTCATGGTATCCAGGATTCCATTAGGACGTCACAATGTATGGTCAGCAGGTGATGGTATCCAGGATTCCATTATGATGTCACAATGTATGGTCAGCAGATAATGGTATTCAGGATTCCATTTTGATATTGCAATGCATGGTCAACAAGTACAGTATTTAGGATTCCATTATAATGTCACAGTGTAAGGTTAGCAGGTAATGGTACCTAGTATTCCAATATGATGTCACTATATATGGTCAGCAGGTTATGGTATACAAGTTTCCATTATGATGTTACAATGTATGGGCAGTGAGTTATGGTATACAAGATTCCATTATAATGTCACAATGTATGGGCAGTGAATATTGATATCCAGGATTCCATTATGATTCCACAATGTATGGTTATCAGGTGACAGTAACTAGGATTCATTATGATGTTACAATGTATGCTTAGCAGGTGATGGTATTCCAGATTCCATTATGATGTCACAAGTTATGTTCAGATGGTGATAGTATGCAGGATTCCATTATGATGTCACAATGTATGGTCAGCAGGTACAGTATTTAGGATTCCACTATGATGTCACAATGTATGGTCTAGGGTTGTCACAATACCAAAATTTTGATTTGATTTTGATAGCATAAAAAAGTGTTGTGATACTTGATACCACGCTAAAAAAACACTAATAAAGCCGCGTGCATTCCACATTTTATGGAACGTCCGGTCCATAACAGAACAGTGCTATCCTATTTTTTGGGGGTTGAAGATGACTAAAATATGGTGAATCACAAGGTTTTTCTTTTTTTACTGTTACTGCGTTCACCGCATAGGAGATATTTTTTTATATTTTAATAATTGCAACTTTCTCGCACTTGGCGATATGTAATATTTATTTTTTTGTTTGTATATTTTATATGTAAAATTGGTAAAGTGGGTGATATAAACTTTACATATTTTGGAGTTTTTACTAAACTTCCCCTTCCCCCTTTTTATCTAACAACTAATAGCCTCCTTATGTGGCTAGAACCCTTTTCCTATTCACCCTAATAAAGCTGTATTAGGATGAATAGAATTTTACACTGTCCCTGCTGCTGTGAGCTTTGTGCACACAGCAGCAGGGAGCTTACCATGGCAGCCATGGAAGGCTTCAGTAGCGTCCTGGCTGCCATGGTAACCAATGTAGCCCAGATTTCACTGCTGGGGCTCCGATCAGAAGCTTCCACTGCCACCAATGAAGATACTGAGGAGGAGTGGAGAGAACCCTGTGGGTAATGCCACCAATGGTTATAATACTGGCGTTGGGGAGGGGGGATCCACCAATGAATATAATTAACCCTTTAAAACAAATTTAGACTGCGGGTGCCAGCTGTACAGGGTGCTGCGACCCCCTTCACTTAATCCAGGCATGTCCAAACTGCGGCCCTCCAGCTGTTGCAAAACTACAACTCCAGCATGCCCTTATAGCTGTAAGCTATCCAGGCATGCTGGGAGTTGTAGTTTTGCAACAGCTGGAGGGCCGCACTTTGGACATGCCTGACTTAATCCCTCAGGTGCCCAAACTATTCAAATGTTGAGTGACAGCCTTATCCTTGTTAAAATAGTTACTTTTGTTCAGTATTTTCAGTAGACAGTTCTCATAATCTTGACTTGTATGGGCATGGCAGTCCCAGTAGCTCTAAGAGATGAGCTCCAGTGTTTTTGAAGGCTGATTATAGGTGAATTGGCACACAAATTTTAACAAAGCCATGTCCAAATGGCACCCATCCGAGTCTTTAAATAACTCCAGTCTGTGATAGCTGATTCTCTAATGGATTTATTTAACCAGTCCCTCTTAACAGGTGATGTTCCTGAAGATTGGAGAGTGGCCAGTGGTAGCAGAAGGGGAAGCTGGAAACTACAGACCAGTGAGCTTAAAGGGCTTTTGTCACCCCACTAAACTCATATATTTTTTTGTGTACTTATAATCCCTATCCTGCGATATTGCCATACATTATTTTATTAATAATTTTCGTTCAGTAGATTTAGCAAAAACGTACTTTTAAGATATGCTAATTACCTGTCTACCAGCAAGTAGGGCGTCTACCTGCTGGTAGCAGCCGCAGAAAACCGCCCCCCCTCCTTCTGTTGATTGACAGGGCCAGCCGCGATCTCCTCCTCCGGCCGGCCCTGTCAGCATTTCAAAAATCGCGCGCCTGTGTTGATTCGGCGCAGGCGCTCTGAGATAAGGAGGCTCGCCTCCTCAGCACTCCCTCTGTGCACCTGCGCCGATGACGTCTTCTCTTTCGGTGACGTCATCGGCGCAAGCGCACAGAGGGGGTGCTGAGGAGGCGTGTGACTCCAACTCCACAATAATTCAGTTCACCCAGAAGAGTACAATTATTGTAGGAAATTCTGCTGGCCAATGTAAAACAAGAATGCAGACACTCATTGTTCTGAATTCAAAAAGAATAGCCAGCCTTGTTTATTTATTAACAAAACAGAATAGGCGGGCTTAGTATGACAAATTTTATGTGGTTCAAATATTTGGGGGAGGTAATCATACGTTAGCAGACATATGATGCATGTATATATTTATGATATATACAAACTGGATATCATACTAAATACAGATACAAAAACATATATAATTATATTTTACAACAATTCTACTCCTACCCAAAAATCCAGTTTAATCTAGTTGCTCCCAGCCTGGACAGAATTTCATTGACTTGGAGTGACCCTCAAGGATGAGAATACTTAAGTTTATTTACTACTGCAGGCTTATTGATAATAAACTCCCTGACAGTGTTCATATCACAAGGCTCAAAATAATTTTTAACCCCATAAGCATACGATTATTAACTGCTTTTTCACTCCTCAACATTGAAATAGCAAAACCAACAAGGACAAACCAGAAAGGTTATACAAATTGAGGAAGTAGCATATGTCGCTAATATATCTGCAAATGATCACATTTTCAAACACTTAGCTCCACTCTGTGGCATGTGGTAGGGACACACGAAACCTGAAAAATTGGATCAAGTCGTGTGGGATGATTGTGCAATGTCTCCTGTTTATCAACATGCCAGTTATCACCACTTGTAGAAACTTGAGAGGGACCGAATCCTTGAACTGAGAGATCTTGGTTTATTACTCTGGCAGATCGCTATTCTGTCTTGGACGCAATTATAGCCTGAAATTAGTCTGGAAGTCCAAGTAGGAAACAACATGCAGAGGTCTTCACAAGAGAAAGTCACACCAGTCCAACTCCTGGGATTATGGTGTGGGATGGTATAATGTAGCCATACCCCTCTAGTCTAGGGAGCTACTAACAGTGGATCTTAATTATGTGTGCTGAAGTGCATTCAGCGTGGCAGAACATTACACAGTGTGGTAAGGTGAACAGAAAAGTGTATGGTAAAGTCCTGGAAGGGGTGTATATTCCACCCAGCTTCCTCAACTGGGTGAGGTAAATAAAATCTAAACAGTTAGACAGTTTTGTTAAGTTTATGGGCTGGATTTTATTGGACTGGGAGAAGGTAGGATTGGTAGAAGGACCTCCCCAGTCCACCCCATTCGGGACAGGTTTTACCCTAGCCTGAGGGATCCCCAGCTGAAGCCAGCTGGGATCGTCAAGGGGACATAAAGCACAGTCCAGGCTGTCAGTCTGAGGAGAGTATGCCTGGAGAAATCTGGGAAGATGGCTGCGCTGCTAGCTAAAGAAGCCGAATTCTCTGTGTGACCTGTGTTCAATAGGTGAGCTAGGATCTTCACTGTATAAGCCAGAGCCTTATAAGCCAGTTTTGTGGTGCTGGACCTTCACCTTAGGCCTCATGCACACGACCGTTGTGTGCATCCGTGGCCGTTGTGCCGTTTTCCTTTTTTTTTTTCACGGACCCATTGACTTTCAATGGGTCGGTGGGAAAAATCGGAAAATGCACCGTTTGGCAGCCGCATCCGTGATCCGTTTTTCCTGGCCGTGAAAAAAATATGACCTGTCCTATTTTTTTCACGCCCAACGGTTCACGGACCCATTCAAGTCAATGGGTCCGTGAAAAAACACGGATGCACACAAGATTGTCATCAGTGTCTGTGATCCGTGTCCGTTTTTTCCTATCATTTCAATGGCAAACTTGACTTAGATTTTTTTTTCATTTTTCATGTCCGTGGATCCTCCAAAAATCAAGGAAGACCCACGGATCAAGGACCTATGGACCCCATTTTTGCGGACATAAAAAAAAAAACGGTCGTGTGCATGAGGCCTTACCCAGTGAATTATAACTGAAGTTGCCTGTATTGCCGAAGTGTTATAAATAAAGCAACATTTGGAATTTAACCCTGTGGTCTGCAAGAGAATCTGTCATCGCCGCCCTGACTGAGAGTGTAACCCCTTACAACAGACAAACATTAATAACCTCATTGATAGCAAGTGTAAGTGCAGGTATTTCTGCGTGTGGCACTCATACTTTATAGTGAATAAATTGAGATGGAAACTAAATATTTAAAACATATCTTTTTATTTGCATATCATTAACATTTCTATCCATCCTATAATTTCCATAATGCCATGAATTTTTCTTCTTGGTGCTGCAATTTAAATGTTGAGGAGGGTATTGTAACGGGGCCCGAAGGCACACTCGGTCTCCCGTCAGCCGCAGACCTGCTGCTTAGCTTCGGGAGAGAGGTTCTGTGTTCGGCCTCGTTCCCAG